>NC_057795.1:385424499-385630928 GCF_018294505.1 Triticum aestivum | reverse complement strand
ACTGCTGGGACCCAGCAGCTACACCTTCGCACGCAAGGAAGTGCGTCCGGGCAAAAAAAAACGATTCGCCCCCTCTGACTGCTGGGACCCAGCAGCTACACATTCGCACGCAAGGAAGTGCGTCCGGGCAAAAAAAAACAAAAACAAAATGATGCGCCCCCCTGACTGCTGGGACCCACCAGCTACATCTTCGCAGGCAAGGAAGTGCCTGACAGTCGGGACCCACCTGGTCGAAGCGTACGTAGCGTTGTCATTATGGTCGCGAACGTGTATGTACATATATACTGGTGGATGTAGAGGCGTGCACGTGTCGTAGTAGAGGCGCGCACGTAGCATGTACATGTACTTATAGCGGCGAGGGTGCAAGAAAGAAAATACGGCCACGTACGTACATACAGGCAGGGTCTCGAACGCCTACTCGCGCATACGTACATGACTGGGTCGGAACGGAGAAATAGCGTCGTCATCGTGTTCATGGGGAGCCAACCGGCTGGGTCGAAACTAAATGCATGGTCGTGTTCATCGGGAGGGCTTGGACGGAACAGGCGATGGAAACGAGGCCTAGCGTACCGCACAATAGAGGAAACGGACCTCCTACATTCGAAACAGGGTGCTGTTGATCGGGAGGGGTGTGGCGTACCGCAAAACGGAGGAAACGGACCTCCTACGGTTGAAAGGGGGTCCAGTTGATCGGGAGGGGTGTGGTGTACCGCAAAACGGACGAAACGGACTTGTGTTGGAGTGCTACGGTCGAAACGGGGGTCCTGTTCATCGGGAGGGGTGTGGCGTACCGCAAAACGGATGAAACGGACTTGTGTTGGAGCGCTACGGTCGAAACGGGGGTCCTGTTCATCGGGAGGGGTGTGGCGTACCGCAAAACGGGACTCCATGGGATACTATTCATCTCCACCGTCGACCTTCTCCAGCCTCCACGGGCTACCGTCGACCTCCTCCAGCCTCCACGGGCTCCTGTTCATCCAGCCTCCACCACGCGCTACTCCACCGGCTACTGTTCAACCACCCTCCACCGTCTACTGTTCATCCAGCCCTCCACCGTCTACTGTTCATCCAGCCCTCCACACCACGGGGTCCTGTTCAACCACCCCTCCACCGTCTACTGTTCATCAAGCCCTCCACACCACGGGGTCTTGTTCATCCAGAGGCAACGCCACCGATCATTGTTCATCCACCCCCCCGCAACACTCACTATTCATCCAATCGATCGGCTTCAGTTAGCAGCAGTAGCGAAGGAATCACTCCATCGGGTTCAGTTAACAGCCATCGATCGATCGCTCGGGTTCATTAACGCGTAGCCTGCAGTGCAATCGCTCGAGTTCAGTTAGAGCCCAACGCCTCGCTCGGGTTCAGTTAGAGCCAACGCGTCTCACACACGCGCGTACATGTACGAGATAAACGCGCATCGCTCGGCCCCCAACCTCCCACCATAACTGGCAACTCCCTGAAATTTTCCTCCCCCTCGCTTCTACCACAGTTTTTTCCGTCATGGACGGCCCAAAGAATGTCATGCAGCTGCGTCTCTGGCCCGCCCAGGACGAAAAGCCCATTTTCTGTCATGATTTTTTGTCATAGAAGTAGGAGCCCACCACATCTATGATCATACCGGGTTTTGTCACAATTATCGTCATAGAAGTGTCATATGTATGACAGAAAAAATTTCGTTTGGCCCAAAATGTCATGGATGTGTCTTTTTTTGTAGTGATAGTGCTTAGGTGAAGCCCTGTTCATCATCACCGTCACCATGTTGTCATGCTGACGCAACTCTCCCTCGTCCTCAACTGGAGCAAGAGTTTGAGGGACGTCATCGGGCTGAAAGTGTGCTGAACGCGGAGGTGCCGTACGTTCAGTACTTGGATTGGTTGGATCGTGAAGACGTTCGACTACATCAACCACGTTAAGTAACGCTTCCGCTTTCAGTCTACGAGGGTACATGAACACACTCTCCCCTTTTGTTGCTATGCCTCTCCTAGATAGATCATGCGTGATCGTAGGATTTTTTTTGAATTACTATGTTCCCCAACAGTGGCATCTGAGTCAGGTCTATGCGTAGATGATATATGCACGAGTAGAACACAAAGAGTTGTGGGCGATAATAGTCATACTGCTTATCACCAACATCTTACTTTGATTCGACGGTATTGTTGGATGAAGTGGCCCGGACCGACATTACATGACCGTGTTTGTGAGACTGGTTCTACCGACGTGCTTTGCACATAGGTGGCTGGCGGGTGTCTGTTTCTCCAACTTTAGTTGAATCGAGTTTGACTACGGACGGTCCTTGTTGAAGGTTAAAACAACACACTTGACGAAAAGTCGTTGTGGTTTTGATGCGTAGGTAAGAACGGTTCTTGCTAGAAGCCCGTAGCAGCCACATAAAACTTGCAAAACAAAGTAGAGGATGTCTAACTTGTTTTTGCAGGGCATGTTGTGATGTGATATGGTCAAGACATGACGTGATATAAATTGTTTTATGAGATGACCATGTTTTGTAACAGAGTTATCGGCAACTGGCAGGAGCCATATGGTTGTCGCTTTATTGTATGAAATGCAATCACCATGTAATTGCTTTACTTTATCACTAAGCGGTAGCGATAGTCATAGAAGCAATAATTGGTGAGACGTCAACGATGCTATGATGGAGATCAAGGTGTCAAGCCGGTGACAATGGAGATCATGACAATGCTTCGGTGATGAGATCATGAGAACAAGATGATGATGGCCATATCATGTCACGTATTTTGATTGCATGTGATGTTTATCTTTTATGCATCTTATTTTGCTTAGTACGGCGGTAGCATTATAAGATGATCCCTTACTAAATTTCATGGAATAAGTGTTCTCCCTGAGTATGCACCGTTGCTACAGTTCGTCGTGCTGAGACACCACCTGATGATCGGGTGTGATAAGCTCTACATTCACATACAACGGGGGCAAGCCAGTTTTGCATATGCA
The DNA here is from genome assembly GCF_018294505.1 of Triticum aestivum. NCBI lineage: Eukaryota > Viridiplantae > Streptophyta > Magnoliopsida > Poales > Poaceae > Triticum > Triticum aestivum. The sequence goes on along the minus strand of NC_057795.1, from coordinate 385,627,958 downwards.
GAATACTCGGTTTAAACTTGACGAGCCTAGCATATGCAGATATGGCCTCGGAACACTGAGACCGAAAGGTCGAACGTGAATCATATAGTAGATATGATCAACATAGTGATGTTCACCATTGAAAACTACTCCACCTCACATGATGATCGGACATGGTTTAGTTGATTTGGATCATGTGATCATTTAGATGACTAGAGGGATGTCTATCTAAGTGGAAGTTCTTAAGTAATATGATTATTTGAACTTTAATTTATCATGAACTTAGTCCTGGTAGTTTTCTTGCACATCTATGTTGTTGTAGATCAATTGCCCGTGCTACCGTTCCCTTGAATTTTAATTCCTAGAGAAAGCTAAGTTGAAAGATGATGGTAGCAATTACACAGACTGGGTCCGTAACTTGAGGAATATCCTCATTGCTGCACAGAAGAATTATGTCCTGGAAGCACCGCTAGGTGTACCACTTGCGCCAGCAACTGCAGACATTGTGAATGCCTGGTAGATGCATGTTGATGACTACTCGATAGTTCAGTGTGCCATGCTTTACGGCTTAGAATTGTGACTTCAAAGACGTTTAGAACGTTATGGAGCATATGGGATGTTCCAAGAGATGAAGTTAATATTTAAAGCAAATGCCCGAGTTTAGAGATATGAAGTCTGCAACAATTTCTATAGCTGCAAAATGGAGGAGAATAGTTCTGTCAGTGAACATGTACTCAAAATGTCTGAGTATCATACCCACTTGACTCAGCTGGGAGTTAATCTTCCAGATGATAGTGTCATTGACAGAGTTCTTCAATCACTGCCACCAAGCTATAAAGGCTTCATGATGAACTATAATATGCAAGGGATGACGAAAACGATTCTCGATCTCTTCACAAGGCTAAAGGCTGCGGAGGTAAAAATCAAGAAGGAGCATCAAGTGTTGATGGTTAACAAGACCACTAGTTTCAAGAAAAAGGGCAAAGGGAAGAAGGGGAACTTCAAGAAGAACCACAAGCAAGTTGCTGCTCAAGGGAAGAAGCCCAAGTCTGGACCTAAGCCTGAAACTGAGTGCTTCTACTGCAAAGGGACTTGTCACTGGAAGCAGAACTGCCCATGTATTTGGTGAATAAGAAGGATGGCAAAGTGAAAGGTATATTTGATATACATGTTATTGATGTGTACCTTACTAATGCTTATAGTAGCGCCTGGGTATTTGATACTGGTTCTGTTGCTCATATTTTCAACTCGAAATAGGGGCTACGGATGAAACAAAGATTGGCTAAGGACGAGGTGACGATGCATGTCAAAAATGGTTCCAAGGTCGATGTGATCGCCGTCGACACGCTACCTCTACATCTACCTTCGGGATTAGTTTTAGACCTAAATAATTGTTATTTGGTGCCAGCGTTGAGCATGAACATTATATCTGGATCTTGTTTGATGTGAGACGGTTATTCATTTAGATCGGAGAATAATGGTTATTGTCGGGGATATACCCTGCCGTGTGACCCGATCGAAGATATGACCCGGCTGGGACTTGGTGTTTCATTGGTGACCCAACTGATTGTAAGCCGGCATGCAGTTAAGCATGGTAAGCCGGCGGACAGTTAAGCATGGTAAGCCGGCAGACAGTTAAGCATTGTAAGTCGGCGGACAGTTAAGCATTGTAAGCCGGTGAACAGTTAAGCAGGGTAAGCCGATGGACAGTTAAGCAGGGTAAGCCGGCGGACAGTTAAGTATGGTAAGCATGCAGACAGTTAAGCCAGATGGTAAGCCGGATTGTAAGTCAGATTGGTAAGCCAGATTGTAAGTTAGATTGTAAGCCGACTTACGTTAAGAAGCCCAAGACGTTAAGTAGCCCATGGTGAGAAGCCCATGGTGAGACATTAAAATAGGTTAAGTCCTAATCTGAGTTTGAGTCTACATGTAACCCGCCTCTTCAACTTATATAAGGAGGGGCGGGGCACCCCAAGATGACAGGTTGAATAATCTTAAGGCTAGAGATAACTAGGAGAGCCGACTTATGCGGCAAATCCCTGCTACCTCTTGAGCATGCATTGGTTTTTCCCTTGAAGAGGAAAGGGTGATGCAGCAAAGTAGCATAAGTATTTCCCTCAGTTTTTGAGAACCAAGATATCGATCCAGTAGGAGACTCCTCACAAGTCCCACGCGCCTACACAAACAAACAAGAACCTCGCAACCAACACGATAAAGGGGTTGTCAATCCCTTCACGACCACTTGCAAAAGTGAGATCTGATAGAGATAATATGATAACATAAATATTTTTGGTATTTTTATGATATAGATTGCAAAGTAAAGATTGCAAAATAAATGTGACGCCCCGGATACAACTTTCCATATTCGTAACTCCAACTCTTGCCTTTTCCGGAGATGCGATATGTTATTTCCTCCATGGTTGGGTTTTGTCTGTTGTTTTGCATTTTTTTCTTGTTATGCATCTCATCTCATGGCATCATGTGCATTGCATCGACATCGTTTTCATAAAACTTGCATCCGTTCGGGTTTCGCCGGTTCTCTCCGTTGTCCATTCTGAGCCCCTACACACTCGCACGCCGCCCGCGGCACCTCCGAAATATTATTTTATAAGTGGCATAAAAATGTTCTCGGAATGGGATGAAACTTGTCATGCGGTCTTATTATAGTGTAGACAGGCCGCCTGTCAAGTTTCGTCGCATTCAGAGTCCGTTTGACTGCCCAACCGTTATATTTATAACCGCGATATAGTAGGTTTAATCGTCGGACGTTTCAGTCTCCGAAACTGTTGCCGGGCCTCTCTTCTCTCCTCTCCTCTCAGCTCGAGGCCTCTCATCCCAGCCCACCTACAGCCACCTAGTCCCTCTCTGCTCCGGAGCCGTTCGATGGCGATTGTACGCTCCGAAAAGCCCCCAAAACCCCCAACCCTAGCCTCTTTTGCTATATAAAGACCCCCCTCTCTCCATTTTGGGCATCTCTAGCCTTCCCCTACCTCCTAGCCGCCTCCCTCCTTGAAATCAGTGCCTCCCTCCCTCGGATCTGGCGCTGCCAGCCCGCCACCGCCACTTGGCGCCACCCAACTGACCGGCGCCGCCGCAGAAGATTCCCTCGCCCACTCCTCGCTCGCCACCTGTCCCCAGCCGCTCTCCCGCAGCCGCGGCCCGCCAGGCCCGCGGGGAGCCCGCCCCGGGACGCCCAGGGCCCGACCGCCCGAGCCTCGCGCCCGAGTGCGCCGCCCGGCTTCCTGAACCTCTCTCCGTCGCCCGAGACCCGGATCTCGCCGTCGCGCCACTCCGGCGCCCCGCGCTCGCCGCCGCCTCCGCGCCAGGCCTCGCCGCCATCCGCCCTCGCCGGCCCCTGCCGGTGCCCTGCCAGGCCGAACCCCGCCGCCCTCTCCTTCTTTCTCCTTCCTTCTCCCTCTCCCTCATGGCTTCTCTCTCTCCTTCCCCCGCAGGTCCCTGCCGCCTTGGAGCTCCGCCCGTCGCCGGGAACGGGTCCCCGGCCATGACCTCCACCGGATCCGGCCACCTGCGGCCCTGTCCCGGCCTCCCCGCGCCTCCCCATCGCCGTTGACCGCCGGCCGTCGCCGCCCCTGGTCCTGCTTGCAGCCGATCTGAACCTGGAGGACGACGCCCGCACCGCGCCCACGTGGGCCCCGGCCCAGCAGCACCAGGCCGCCGGCCCAGTGCCCCAGCCCAGCCGACCCCTCTCCACCGAGCCGGGCCAAGAGCCCAGGGTGAGCAGCCCAGTCCGCCCTCCAGATTCGGCCTGTTGCTGTTTTTTTCCCCGTCTGCGATTTTAGCTTTATCCGGGATTTTCCAGTTTTGCAGAAAAGTCCCTCTAGATCATGCATATAATAACTCTTTAACCGTGCATCGGATTAAAATGGTTTAAACATGAAAGATGCTTAGAATTTTGTGTAGATTAATAATATGTCATTCTCATCCCATGTTAAAATGTTTTACTTGCTGTTTGTGTTTATTTTGCATAATGCCATGTTAAATGATTTATTTCGTAACTAAATAACCGTAGCTCCATTTTAAATAAACTTTATATGTAAATGGGGTGGAAAAATGCCTAGATTAACATGGTCCACTTTATTTTCCTGTTTAACAACCTTAAAATTGTGTTTAGGGCAGAACAGTACCAAATCCATAATTTGCACATGGGGATTTTCCGGAATTGTTGTTTGTTATTTCCGGCCTCATTTAAACTTGCCTAAATAGATGACTTTATTATGCTTCACCCCTTGCCATGTTTAATAACATTTAATATTGTTGAGTACCTAACCAAGAGCGAACTAAATAAATGTTGTGAAGTTTCGTCAATATACAACTCGTTGCATATTGAGCTCCACTTAAATTGTAGTGTTGTTGTTGTTGCATTTTGCCATGCCATGCCATGCTATTTAAACCGGACATGCATCATACTTGTTTGTGCATCATGCCATGTTTATGCTTGTGTGTTTACCATGTTGTTTGTTTCTTTCCGGTGTTGCTTCTTAGCTCCGGTAATGTTGCGATTGTGAGGATTCGTGCGACTACTCCCGTTCATCTTCTTCATGGACTCGTTCTTCTTCTTTGCGGGATTTCAGGTAAGATGACCGCTACCCTGGATCTCACTACTATCATTGCTATTCTAGTTGCTTCGTTCTATCGCTATGCTGCGCTACCTATTACCTGTTTATCAAGCCATCCCATATTGCCATGAACCTCTAAACTTTGACACCTTTCCTATGCAAACCATTGTTTGGCTATGTTACCGCTTTGCTCAGCCCTCTTATAGCGTTGCTAGTGGCAGGTGAAGTTGAAGATTTCTCCATGGTGGACATGCTTTTGGTTGGGATATCACAATATCTCTTATATTATTAATGCATCTATATACTTGGTAAAGGGTGGAAGACTCGGCCTTTTGCCTGGTGTTTTGTTCCACTCTTGCCGCCCTAGTTTCCGTCATACCGGTGTTATGTTCCCGGATTTTGCGTTCCTTACGCGGTCGGGTGATTTATGGGACCCCCTTGACAGTTCGCTTTGAATAAAACTCCTCCAACAAGGCCCAACCTTGGTTTTACCATTTGCCTCACCTACCCCTTTTTCCCTTGGGAGTCGCGCATCCCGAGGGTCATCTTTATTTTAGCCCCCCCCCCCCGGGCCAGTGCTTGTCTAAGTGTTGGTCCGAACTAGAGCCCTTTGCAGCGCCCCCTCAGGGAAACTTGAGGTCTGGTTTTAGTTGTACGGATTGCTCATCCGGTGTTGCCCTTAGAACGAGATATGTGCAGCTCCTATCGGGATGTCGGTGCATCGGGCGGTCTTGCTGGTCTTGTTTTACCATTGTCGAAATGTCTTGTAAACCGGGATTCCGAGTCTGATCGGGTCTTCCTGCGAGAGCTTGTCATGGGCTAAGTTGGGACACCCCTGCAGGGTATAATCTTTCGAAAGCCGTGCCTGCGGTTATAGGCAGATGGGAATTTGTTAATGTCTGGTTGTAGATAACTTGACACCAAATCCGAATTAAAACGCATCAACCACGTGTGTAGCCATGATGGTCTCTTCTCGGCGGAGTCCGGGAAGTGAACATGGTCTTTGGGTTATGTTTGACGTAAGTAGGTGTTCAGGATCACTTCTTGATCATTGCTAGCTTCACGACCATTCCGCTCTCTTCTCGCTCTTATTTGCGTATGTTAGCCACCATATATGCTTAGTCGCTGCTGCAGCCTCACCACTTTACCCCTTCCTTTCCTATTAAGCTTTGCTAGTCTTGATACCCATGGTAATGGGATTGCTGAGTCCTCGTGGCTCACAGATTACTACAACAACAGTTGCAGGTACAGGTTCATGCGATGATCATGACGCGAGAGCGATGCTTGCTTGCGTTGAGTTCTTCTTCTGCTTCTTCTTCGATCAGGGGATAGGTTCCAGGTCGGCAGCCTGGGCTAGCAGGGTGGATGTCGTTTGAGTTTTGTTTGTATTTCATCCGTAGTCGGATGATGCTCTTATGTATTGTGAGGATGTATTTTTGTGGCATTGTATGCCTGATGTATGTATCCCTATCTATTATGTAATGTTGATGTAATGATATCCACCTTGCAAAAGCGTTTCAATATGCGGGTCTATCCTTGGTGGGACCTTCGAGTTCCTTTTGGATAGGGCCGCATATTGGGCGTGACAAGTTGGTACCAGAGCCTCGACCGACCATAGGAGCCCCCTTGATTGTTGGCCGTTGTTGAGTCTAGAAGAAAACTATTTTGAGTCTTAGGATTATATATATCAGAGAGTAGGGATTCTTTTTACTCCTCAGCCCCTTCGTCGCTCTGGTGAGGTCTCTTGACATAGATGTTTTGACTTTTCTCTCCTCAAATTTCACTAAAAAAATTTTAGGATCACGCGGGTATCTTGGAATCGTTCCGATGGTTTTGTGACGAGAACATTGTTCTTGGTGCCTCCTGTCTATTTATGTGGCATTGACCCAGGGAGTCGAGCTTTGAGGTGTTGTCGTCACAATTTTATAGTTGCAGTTCTGGAATACCTGAGTTTTGCCGACATCGAAAATCTCTTTTATGCAGTTGTTGGTGAGATAACCTCGACGTCACCCAGTACTAGGGAGTTCGGGAGTATTGCCATAACTCGTATAACGGATGCTTTTCGAAGGTTGAGGTACACGATTTCTGAAGGTTTCTTGGTTATGTGTTGACGGATGGATACAGCTAGATGTAGGTATTGTTAGTTTGGGTGAGATATATTGCTTCCCCTGTATCCCCAACACCTGATTGCATAACCAGAAAGTTTCAGGAGTTTATAGGTGGGAATTCAAGTAGCTCCTAGAATATCTTTCCGACAGATGCATGATATGGGATTGGGTAAATCTCTATCATATGTATTTGTTCCGGCTTATTCTGCAAGCCAAATCCTTTGTTTTGTTTTATTTGTGGTATTCGAGTTGCTTCGAAGTCAAATGTTGAATCCATACCTTTCCTAAATAGTGTTCTCATATTTCTATGTGAATTCTATTCCTTCTTGATCAATGAGGTTATCATGTCAATTATTTTCCAACCGGTGTGCTTCTCTTCAAGTGGATCCGATCATTTTCAACACCCGCAAGATCAATTCTAAGTTTTCTCAATGGTGTTTGTTTCATCCGTCCCAAGTTGTCTTTGCTTTCCCGCCCTCCCACCCTTTTTCTGCAAGGACTCATATATGTTAATCAAGTATCCATGTATTCATGTGAAGTCTATTCACTCTTTTCAATCAATGTTCTTACCCGGTGATTATCATGAAGTTGGCCAGGAGTTTCAAGTTCGTCATTCTTTGTTATTTTCTTCTCTGGTGGTGTTAATTCAAGCTTTCGGTGTTGATCATATCCCTTTCCTCGTTTCAAATGTTTTCCACGTCGGTGCACCTCTTAATTGTTCACCTCTCTCTATTCTTATCCGGAGTGCTCAAGATATCTTAGAAGACTTGTGTTTCCATTCTCAATCCGTTCAAGATATTTCGAGGTTTTTCTCTCATTCAAGCTATTTAATTCTACCGGTGCAATCTCTATTTCAAGCAATCCTTCAATGATGTTTCTTTCGAGTGGGCCCTAACCCACAAGTCTTTTCCCAGGATCTTACCTGACTCTTCTAATTTTCCCGGAGCCATTCCCAAAGTCTTTCGAAGTTTGACGTAAGAATGAATTATCATCACTCATATGTCTTTCTCCAAGATCACTTTCAAAATATTTTCATTGTTGGTTCAACCTTTCTATTCTTCATTACGGAGTGCCTCAACAATTCGTGGTGTTGTTTCTCATCGCCATGCTCAACATTTGAAGACCGAAGAAGTGTTTCCTCTAAATCTTGTCCCTTCTCTCGAAGATTCATGGCTCTCTTAAATTCTTTTCACCCATCCGGAGCAATTCAAGAGTCTTTTCAGATTGATTCTCCGTAGCCCATCATCTTAGAATTATTCATTCTCAGCCTTCAACTCTCGTCCTCGAATTCTTTCGATGCATTGTTCAAATATCCTCTAATCAGTTCATGGCCTCTTCGTTCCCATGTATCTAAATTCCCTCAAGTATCTTCATTCGTTCTCTAATTCTTACCAGTGATTCACCACTTTACTTCTTTCATTTTCAATTCTTATGGTGGTTCCTTCAAGATTTCTCTTCCTTCGTTATCATATAGATTCATTCGTTCTTTCCAATCCTACTGGTGGTTCTTTGAAGACCTTCCCAAGTTTATGCTATATCTCTCTTAATTCTTTCTACGAGAATAAGTAGTATGCCAAATCCGTTGCTTGTCATCAATTTAAATTGGTGAAGGATAGGCATAATGTAATTCTTATTATTGTTTCATCCAAGTAATCTAGTTTCTTCTTTCCGAAGTTGTTCATCATGTCACATTTCCCGGTTCGAGATGTTTCATCTTTTCGTTTTCGGAGTTCCAAGTTTTCTCGGTTATATCATCGCAAAGCTCCATCCAAATCATCGCAAGGCTTCACCTTGTGTTTTCAACTTCTCTTTCTTTTTATCATCCTTTTATTACCGGAGTTCTTCATGGAGGCTCTACATGGTGGTTCATCAAGGATTCCTTTCATTCTCATTTTGTTCTTCAAGATTTCTCTCAAAGTTATGATCCGCAAAGCTATACTCAAAAATAAACATGGTGCTCAACACATGTCTTGTTTTGGGGAGTTCAAGTATTCTTCTTTTGCATTTCGAAGTGCAATTCCTTCTACCTTATCTCTTGAGGTGGTGTTATGTCAGTCTTGACAATTTGAGTTCATGTTTCATGATTCACATGTTGTCAAGAATGAGGTATTTTAAACCCATCAATCTCTTCATTGGAGTTATCTTGTGTCAGATTTCACCTAAAGCCTTCCCTAAGGAATGTTGCTATTTGTGGTGCTTATCATTGATCCAAGCTTTCTCCATATCTTTCTCGGTGAAAGAGGTTTTTCATCTCTTCGTTCATCTCAAACAAGCAATCGTTTTTTCGTTAGTGGCAGAATGTCATCTCATAGTCTTGCGATGTTTTTCATAAGCCCACTACAAACTTATTCTTTTCGTTGTTGATTTTCCAACAACTCCGTTCAATCCTTCTTTGCAAGGATGCTTTCCAAATTCAATTGTGGTAGGAGTTGTCATTTCCTTCTCCGTCCCTTTATCCCAACAATCTAACTTCTATTCTTTCGTTCCGGAGGCATTGTGATGTTGTGCTCTTCACTCATCATCTCGAATTGTGAGGATCATGTTATTTTCGTGCTTATCCATTTAACCAGAGTGTTGTGTTCTCATTCAAGTTCTTTCATCTTATCAAGTTTTGCCTCTCTTTTCAACCTGAGTGCTGTCTGAAATCCTTCTTACCCTTTATGCCATTCTTTCAATACTTCCGGAGGCAGTGTGTTGTTGGATTTCATCAAGTATCTTCCCATCTTCTCAAGTTCATGTTCAATTTCTTCCATTTACAGTCGGAGTGCTGTCAAAATTATATCATTCTTATTAATTCTTATCTCGTTTCAACCAGAGTGGTTTCAATTCTATCTTGTCCATTAAACTCTTGATTTATGTCTTTACAACCTTCAAGTTATCGTAACGTTCCTTGTTCCTCTTTTCTAACGGATTGTTTGCAATCTCGTTCATCTCTAATTGCTCAACCTCTCAAGGTTCTTTGGTTTCACTCTTTGGTCGAAGAAGCAACTTAGTTTTATCGTTTATCTTCCTCTTCCTTTTCCCTCCGGTGCCATCCTAGATCTCGGGACGATATCCTCTCGTAGTGGTGGAGTGTTGTAACGCTCCGGATACAACTTTCCATATTCGTAACTCCAACTCTTGCCTTTTCCGGAGATGCGATATGTTATTTCCTCCGTGGTTGGGTTTTGTCTGTTGTTTTGCATTTTGTTCTTGTTATGCATATCATCTCATGGCATCATGTGCATTGCATCGGCATCGTTTTCATAAAACTTGCATCTGTTCGGGTTCCGCCGGTTCTCTCCGTTGTCCATTCCGAGCCCCGACACACTCGCCCGCGCCCGCGGCACCTCCGAAATATTATTTTATAAGTGGCATGAAAATGTTCTCGGAATGGGATGCAACTTGTCATGCGGTCTTATTATAGTGTAGACAGGGCGCCTGTCAAGTTTCATCGCATTCGGAGTCCGTTTGACTGCCCAACCGTTATATTTATAACCGAGATATAGTCGGTTTAATCGTCGGACGTTTCGGTCTCCGAAACTGTTGCCGGACCTCTCTTCTCTCCTCTCCTCTCAGCTCGAGGCCTCTCATCACAGCCCACCTGCAGCCACCTAGTCCCTCTCCGCTCCGGAGCCGTTCGATGGCGATCGTACGCTCCGAAAAGCCCCCAAAGCCCCCAACCCTAGCCTCTTTTGCTATATAAAGACTCCCCTCTCTCCATTTTGGGCATCCCTAGCCTTCCCCTACCTCCCAGCCGCCTCCCTCCTCGAAATCAGCGCCTCCCTCCCTCGGATCTGGCGCTACCAGCCCGCCGCCGCCAGTTGGCGCCACCCAACTGACCGACGCCGCCGCAGAAGCTTCCCTCGCCCACTCCTCGCTCGCCACCTGTCCCCAGCCGCTCTCCCGCAGCCGCGGCCCGCCAGGCCCACGGGGAGCCCGCCCCGGGCCGCCCAGGGCCCGACCGCCCGAGCCTCGCGCCCGAGCGTGCCACCCGGCTCCCTGAACCTCTCTCCGTCGCCCGAGACCCGGATCTCGCTGTCGCGCCACTCCGGCGCCCCGCGCTCGCCGTCGCCTCCGCGCCAGGCCTCGCCGCCGTCCGCCCTCGCCGGCCCCTGCCGGTGCCCTGCCAGGCCGAACCCCGCCGCCCTCTCCTTCTTTCTCCTTCCTTCTCCCTCTCCCTCATGGCTTCTCTCTCTCCTTCCCCCGTAGGTCCCCGCCGCCTTGGAGCTCCGCCCGTCGCCGGCTGGCCTCGCCGTCGCCGGGAACGGGTCCCCGGCCACGACCTCCACCGGATCCGGCCACCTGCGGCCCCGTCCCGGCCTCCCCGCGCCTCCCCATTGCTGTTGACCGCCGGCCGCCGCCGCCCCTGGTCCTGCTCGCGACCGATCTGAACCTGGAGGACGACGCCCGCACCGCGCCCACGTGGGCCCCGGCCCAGCAGCACCAGGCCGCCGACCTAGTGCCCCAGCCCAGCCGGCCCCTCTCCACCGAGCCGGGCCAAGAGCCCAAGGTGAGCAGCCCAGTCCGCCCTCCAGATTCGACCTATTGCTGTTTTTTCCCCGTCTGCGATTTTAGCTTTATCCGGGATTTTCCAGTTTTGCAGAAAAGTCCCTCTAGATCATGCATATAATAACTCTTTAACCGTGCATCGAATTAAAATGGTTTAAACATGAAAGATGCTTAGAATTTTGTGTAGATTAATAATATGTCATTCTCATCCCATGTTAAAAATTTTAACTTGTTGTTTGTGTTTATTTTGCATAATTTCATGTTAAAATGATTTATTTCGTAACTAAATAACCGTAGCTCCATTTTAAATAAACTTTATATGTAAATGGGGTGGAAAAATGCCTAGATTAACATGGTCCACTTTATTTTCCTATTTAACAACCTTAAAATTGTGTTTAGAGCAGAACAGTACCAAATCCATAATTTGCACATGGGGATTTTCCGGAATTATTGTTTGTTATTTCCGGCCTCATTTAAACTTGCCTAAATAGATGACTTTATTATGCTTCACCCCTTGCCATGTTTAATAACATTTAATATTGTTGAGTACCTAACCGAGAGCGAACTAAATAAATGTTGTGAAGTTTCGTCAATATGCAACTCGTTGCATATTGAGCTCCACTTAAATTGTAGTGTTGTTGTTGTTGCATTTTGCCATGCCATGCCATGCTATTTAAACCGGACATGCATCATACTTGTTTGTGCATCATGCCATGTTTATGCTTGTGTGTTTACCATGTTGTTTGTTTCTTTCCGGTGTTGCTTCTTAGCTCCGGTAATGTTGCGATTGTGAGGATTCGTGCGACTACTCCCGTTCGTCTTCTTCATGGACTCGTTCTTCTTCCTTGCGGGATTTCAGGCAAGATGACCGGTACCCTGGATCTCACTACTATCATTGCTATGCTAGTTGCTTCATTCTATCGCTATGCTGCGCTACCTATTACCTGTTTATCAAGCCATCCCATATTGCCATGAACCTCTAACCTTTGACACCTTTCCTATGCAAACCATTGTTTGGCTATGTTACCGCTTTGCTCAGACCTCTTATAGCGTTGCTAGTTGCAGGTGAAGTTGAAGATTTCTCCATGGTGGACAGGATTTTGGTTGGGATATCACAATATCTCTTATATTATTAATGCATCTATATACTTGGTAAAGGGTGGAAGACTCGGCCTTTTGCCTGGTGTTTTGTTCCACTCTTGCCGCCCTAGTTTCCGTCATACCGGTGTTATGTTCCTGGATTTTGCGTTCCTTACGCGGTCGGGTGATTTATGGGACCCCCTTGACAGTTCGCTTTGAATAAAACTCCTCCAGCAAGGCCAAACCTTGGTTTTACCATTTGCCTCACCTACCCCCTTTTCCCTTGGGAGTCGCACATCCCGAGGGTCATCTTTATTTTAGCCCCCCCCCCCCCGGGTCAGTGCTTGTCTAAGTGTTGGTCCGAACTAGAGCCCTTTGCAGCGCCCCCTCAGGGAAACTTGAGGTCTGGTTTTAGTTGTACGGATTGCTCATCCGGTGTTGCCCTGAGAACGAGATATGTGCAGCTCCTATCGGGATGTCGGCGCATCGGGCGGTCTTGCTGGTCTTGTTTTACCATTGTCGAAATGTCTTGTAAACCGGGATTCCGAGTCTGATCGGGTCTTCCTGGGAGAAGGTCTATTCCTTCGTTGATCGCGAGAGCTTGTCATGGGCTAAGTTGGGACACCCCTGCAGGGTATAATCTTTTGAAAGCCGTGCCTGCAGTTATAGGCAGATGGGAATTTGTTAATGTCCGGTTGTAGATAACTTGACACCAGATCCGAATTAAAACGCATCAACCGCATGCGTAGCCGTGATGGTCTCTTCTCGGCGGAGTTCGGGAAGTGAACACGGTCTTTGGGTTATGTTTGACGTAAGTAGGAGTTCAGGATCACTTCTTGATCATTGCTAGCTTCACGACCGTTTTGCTTGCTCTCTTCTCGCTCTTATTTGCATATGTTAGCCACCATATATGCTTAGTCGCTGCTGCAGCCTCACCACTTTACCCCTTCCTTTCCTATTAAGCTTTGCTAGTCTTGATACCCATGGTAATGGGATTGCTGAGTCCTCATGGCTCACAGATTATTACAACAACAGTTGCAGGTACAGGTTCTCATCAAGAGGTTTAGTGAAAATATCTGCTAATTGCTTTTCGGTGCAAACATGCTTAAGATCAATGTCACCCTTAGCAACATGATCTCGAATGAAATGATGACGAACTTCAATATGCTTAGTTCGAGAATGTTGCACGGGATTATGACCAATTTTGATAGCACTTTCATTGTCACAAAGCAATGGAACATGTTTCACATATATCCCATAATCTTTAAGAGTTTGGGTCATCCAAAGTAACTGAGCACAACATGAACCAGCGGTAATGTACTCCGCTTCGGCGGTAGATAAGGATACTGAGTTTTGTTTCTTGGATGATCAAGACACAAGAGATCTACAAAGAAATGGACAAGTACCCGAAGTGGATTTCCTATCAACCTTGTCTCCGGCATAGTCCGAGTTGGAGTAGCCAACAAAATCAAAAGAGGCCCTCTTAGGATACCAAATGCCAAAATTTGGTGTATGAATTAAGTATCTCACTATCCTTTTCACAGCCTTAAGATGACATTCTTTAGGAGCAGCTTGATATCTTGCACACATGCACACACTTAGCATAATATCGGGACGTGAAGCACATAGATATAACAATGAACCAATCATAGAGCGATAAACCTTTTGATCAACCGGTTCACCATCTTTTGTCAAATCAAGATGTCCACTAGTAGGCATGGGTGTAGACATACCTTTGCATTCTTGCATTGAACTTCTTGAATAAGTCCTTAGTGTACTTCGTTTGAGAGACAAAAGTACCTTCCTTAGTTTGCTTGATTTGCAACCCAAGAAAGAATTTGAGTTCACTCATCATTGACATCTCAAACTTCTTCGACATTAGCTTTCCAAACTTCTCACTAAAATGAGGGTTAGTTGATCCAAATATAATATCATCAACACAAATTTGGCATACAAATAATTCTCCATTAACCCTTTTAGTAAAAAGTGTCGAATCAATTTTCCCAATTTCAAAGCCTTTTTTGAATAAGGAACTTAGTTAAGCATTTCTACCAAGCTCTAGGAGCTTGTTTAAGACCATAAAGAGCTTTGCGAAGTTTATAGACATGATTGGGTTTCTTAGGATTGATAAAGCCGGGAGGTTGTTTAACATAAACTTCCTCCTCTATTTCACCATTTAGAAAAGCACTTTTAATGTCCATTAGGTACAAGGTGATATCATGGTGATTAGCATAGGCAAGTAAGATGCGAATGGACTCAAGTCTAGCAACGGGAGCAAAAGTCTCACCATAGTCCATACCTTCGACTTGTGTGTAGCCTTGGGCGACGAGACATGCTTTGTTGCGAACTACTTGTCCATCTTCATCTTGCTTGTTGCAAAACACCCATTTGGTACCGATGATGTTGTGGTTGTTATCGGGCTTCTCAACCAATGTCCAAACTTGATTTCTCTCAAAGTTGTGTAGCTCTTCATGCATAGCATTTATCCAATCCGGATCTTCCAATGCTTCTTCGACCTTCATAGGTTCAATGCTAGAGATGAATGAATAGTTTTCACAAAATTTAGCTAAACGAGTTTTAGAGCGAGTGATTCTCCCGGTTTGAATATCATTGTAGATTTGCTCGACGGGATGGTCTTTAGCAATTCTTGCTCGAACTCGTGAAATCTTTTTCTTGGGTCTTGGTTGAACATCTTCTTCATCTTGTTCTTCTTCTTCTTGGCCTTCTTCATTATTGGCGTTGTCGTTCTCTTGTCGTGGTGGAGAAGGAGGTTGTTGACGTTCTTGATGTTCTTCCTCGTTTTCTTCATCTTGGTGTGTCCCACTCGTGGATGCTCCCGTATCAACTCTTGGTTCACCTTGTCGTGAAGTAGAAGCTTCCACTTGGATGGACGAGGTACTCTCCTTCACCTCCGTTGGACGAACCTTGCCAATAGACAAGTCTTAGATTGCTTCCGAGGGGTCTTTGTCTCCTACATCAATTGGCAATTGCTCTACTTGTGAGCCGTTAGATTCATCAAACTTCACATCTACCATTTCTTCATCCTTTCGGGTGAAATTGTTGTAGACACGGCAAGTGTGAGAGTTTGAGCCATAACCTAGTAGGAAACCTTCATGAGACTTAGGAGCAAATTTAGAACGACGATGCTTATCAAGAATGTAACACTTTGAGCCGAATACTTGAAAGTATCCAACTTGGGGTTTGTTACCGGTGAGAAGCTCGTATGCCGTCTTGCCGAGTAGCTTGTGAAGATACAAGCGATTTGTTGCATGACAAGCTGTCTCAACTGCTTCTGCCCAAAAGTGCTTCAGTGTCTTGTACTCATCAAGCATCGTTCTCGTCATTTCGACGAGCGTCCGGTTCTTCCTCTGAACAACTCCATTTTGTTGAGGTGTGTACATAGCCGAGAACTCATGTGAAATCCCTTCTTCGTCAAGAAAGGTGTCCACATTTGCGTTCTTGAACTCCGTTCTGTTGTCGCTGCAAACCTTCTTGATCTTCACTTCAAATTGATTTTTAGCCTTCCTGGCGAAGTTTTTGAAGATCTTTTGGACCTGCGATTTGTCATCGAGAAAGAACACCCACGTAAATCTTGAAAAATCATCAACTATAACTATACCAAAAGAATTTCCACCGAGACTTTTGTAAGCGTTGGGACCAAAAAGATCCATGTGAAGTAACTGGCCTCCTTGTGATCATGATGTTCTTCACGGGATGCCTTCCTCCAACCTGTTTACCTGCTTGACAAGCAGTGCAAAGTCTATCCTCATCAAATATGACATCGTTAACACCAAGGATATGATTCCCTTTAATAAGCTTGTCAAGGTTTCTCATGCCAACGTGACCTAGTTGTCTATGCCATAGCCAACCTTTTGAGGATTTAGCAATGAAGCAAGTTCTAGGTTGAGCCTTTTTAGAGAAATCAACAATGTAAAGATCACCTCTACGTATATCGGTAGAGACCATTTTATGATTGTCTCGACGAAACACTTGGCAATCTACTTCAGTAAATAGGACACTGAAACCGAAATCAGCAAGTCTAGATACTGAAAGTAAGATGTAGCCAAGAGATTGAACGAGCATAACATTCTGAATGGAGCTGTCATGTGAGATGGCCACCTTACCAAGGCCAACCACCTTACCCTTTGAGTTGTCACCGAAAGTGACATACTTTTGAGGACTATCATTTTTAGCAAGCTCACGAAACATGTCTTTATCTCCGGTCATGTGACCGGTACATCCACTATCAAGAACCCATTCCTTTCCTCCTGCCATATATCCCCGAAGGTTTGCCATAAGACCAAAGTGTCTCATTGCATCATCGAGATCAAAGTCATCATCATCATCCTCATCATAGTATCCATGTTCAACATCGTCATGTGGTGGATCAATTCCTAGTGAGAGTGATTCATTAGTATGAGTTTGACAATAATCTCCTCTATGAATTCTAGTAGCTTCGGAAATAATATCGCTAATAATTCCAACGTTTCCTTTGGCACGCATAAGATTTGTAAGTTCAAATAGACAATTACCAAACATAGGATCATTGGAATTCATCTTAGTAAAGGCAATAGACTTATGAAGAATTTCATCCAGATTTTTCAAAGAATAACCAGGAAATCGTTCCTCAAGAAATTTCCATATAGTGTAGGCACACTCAAGAGTAGGCAGTTTTCCAATCAAGTTTCTAGGCAAGCCTCTAGCGATAAGATTAACAGTTCTAACATTTCTAATCATGTCAATAGACTCATCAAGGGTAGGATGCATAGGATCAACATGAGATGCACAAGGACTACCAATGTGCTTGTTCAAATGATATTGATTGAAAATTACAAGCATCTCATTTTTCCACTCATGAAAATACTCTCCATCAAGTATAGGCACTCTATGTCTAAGACTCCCCAAAGTAGACTCATCCATCTTCCTCCAATGGTGGTTAAACCAAAGCAATGGAGACCAATGCTCTAATACCACTTGTAGGACCTTGAGAAGAAGTAAGTAAGTCTAGAGGGGGGGGTATTAAACTACTTGGCCAATTAAAAATTATGCCTTTTCCCAATTTTAGTCTTTGGCAGATTTTAGCTATCTTAGCACAAGTCAAGCAATCTTCACACAATTAAGCAAGCATGCAAAGAGTATATGAGCAGCAGAAAGTAAAGCATGCAACTTCCAAGAATGTAAAGGGAAGGGTTTGGAGATTTCAAACGCAATTTGGAGACACGGTGATTTTTGAGCCGTGGTTCCGATAGGTGGTGCTATCATACATCCACGTTGATGGAGACTTCAACCCACGAAGGGTAACGGTTGAGCGAGTCCACGGAGGGCTCAACCCAAGAAGGGTCCATGAAGAGGCAACCTTGTCTATCCCACCATGGTCGTCGCCCACGAAGGACTGGCCTCACTAGTGGTAGATCTTCATGAAGTAGGCGATCTCCTTGCCCTTACAAACTCCTTGGTTCAACTCCACAATCTTGTCGGAGGCTCCCAAGTGACACCTAGCCAATCTAGGAGACACCACTCTCCAAGAAGTAACAAATGGTGTGTTGATGATGAACTCCTTGCTCTTGTGCTTCAAATGATAGTCTTCCCAACACTCAACTCTCTCTCATAGGATTTGGATCAGGTGGAAAGAAGATTTGAGTGGAAAGCAACTTGGGGAAGGCTAGAGATCAAGATTCATATGGTAGGAATGGAATAGCTTGGCCTCAACACATGAGTAGGTAGTTCTCTCTCAGAAATAGGATGCTGGAAGTGTAGGATTGTTCTGATGGCTCTCTCTCCGAATGAAGAGGAGGTGGAGGGGTATATATAGCCTCCACACAAAATCTAACCATTACACACAATTTACCAATCTCGGTGGGACCGAATCAACAAACTCGGTCAGACCGATTCAGTAAACAATGTGACCGTTAGGATTTTCGGTGGGACCGAAATGCAACTCGGTGGGACCGATATGGTTAGGGTTAGGGCATAACGTAATCTCGGTGAGACCGATTACACAAACTCGGTGAGACCGATTTTGGTAATTAGCTAACCAGAGAGTTGGTCAGGCAAACTCGGTGGGACCAATTTTGGTAATAAGTTAACCAGAGAGTTTGCATTGTAATCTCGGTAATACCGATTGCTCAAATTCGGTAAGACCGATTTTGATAATGGACATACACAGAGAGATTACAATCCCATCTCGGTGAGACCGAGATCCCTATCAGTGAGACCGATTTGCCTAGGGTTTGTGGCAGTGGCTATGACATCTGAACTCGGTGCGCCGGATAGAAAGAATCGATGGGGCCGAGTTGGACTTTAGGTTTAGGTCATATGTTTGAATGTGGGAAAGGAGTTGAGGGTTTTGGAGCATATCACTAAGCACTATGGAGCAAGAAACTCATTAAGCAACACCTCATCCCTTCTTGATAGTATTGGCTTTTCCTATAGACTCAATGTGATCTTGGATCACTAAAATATAAAATGAAGAGTCTTGAGCTTGAAGCTTGAGCCAATCCTTTGTCCTTAGCATCTTGAAGGGGTTCCACATCCTTTAGTCCATGCCACTCCATTGTTGAACTTATCTGAAACATACTAGATAAAAGTGTTAGTCCAACAAGAGATATGTTAACATTAATTACCAAAACCACCTAGGGAGCACTTGTGCTTTTAGACGCACAGTTCGGGACCCCTACCTGAGATCCGTCGGTTTTGACACTGACATTGGTGCTTTCATTGAGAGTTCCTCTATGTCGTGGCTGTAAGGTTTGATGGCTCCTTCAATCTTCAACAACGACGCAGTCCAGGGTGAGACTTTTCTCCCCGGACAGATCTTCATGTTCGGCGGCTTCGCACTGCGCGCCAATTTGCTTGGCCATCTGGAGCAGATCGACAGCTACGCCCCTGACCATCAGGTCAGGTTCGGAAAATTGAATTATACGGCCGATATCCGCGGAGACTTGATCTTTGACGGATTCAGGCCTACGCTAGGAGCACCAAACAGTCACGACGAGCATGACTTAGATCTGTTGTTGGATAGTATTCGAGATATCACACCTGCGGCAACTCCGGACCTAAATCCGGGGCAGATCGCGTCATCCGAAGACGGGTGGATGGACCCTGCCATGGAGACCGCATACTCATCGGGTTGGAGCCGGGCACAGACTCCACCTCGAAGGAAATCTGTGTCGTCGGACCCCCGGACTCGTTTTCGGCCGCGAGTTCCGGATCGCGCGCATCCATACCCATCGAAGCTGATTGGGCACCAATCATGGAGTTCACTGCCGCGGATATCTTCCAGCACTGGCCCTTCGGCGACGTGCTAAACTCTTTAAGGTCTCTCTCTTTGTCAGAAGACTCTTGGCCGAACTATGTCCGACTTGAGTGGGATACGAACGACGAAGAAAATCGCGGCCCACCCACCACCCACTTCATAGACACTGTCGATGACCTAACAGACATGCTTGATTTCGACTCCGACGACATCGACGGTATGGACGTCGATGCAGGGGACAATCTGGAACCACCACCCACGGGGCGCTGGACCGCCACCTCATCATATGACATATACATGGTGGACACGCCTAAGGAGGACAACAGTGACAAAAAGGACACAACGGAGGATAAACCCCGAGACAAAAGCCAAAACAACAGCGCAGGCGCCGCTCTAAGTCTAGTCACAGTAAAAATAGCGATAACAGCGCAAGAAAAATTGACACTCTGGTCGACTCCAAAGGCAACAACATGGACCCAGCGATGGAGCAGGATGAGCCAGGCCACGCTGAACACAGCCCGGAACAGACGCCCGATCAGAGTGATCCCGAGGGCCGAACTCATCAACCCGCCTCCGGAGAGGAGGACAGTCCGGTCGACAATGCATTCATCATCCCGGAAAAACATTTGGAACAAGATAACCTCCACAGAAGGCCTATAGCCACTGCAAGGAGCCTAAAAAAGCAGAAGCAAAGGCTTAAAGCCGCGTGGGATACGCTCAACCGCAGATGGAATAAGGTGCTAGACACTGAAGGAAAATATGGCGACAATCGCCACACAAAGAGCTACCCAAAATGCAAGCTGCTGCCCGAATTCGACGATGAGGCCGTAGAGCCCATTCCGCCGAAGAACAACACGGTCAATCGGCCATAATAACCACTTCATGGCTGCGATAGAGCAGTCACTGACGCCGCACACGATTTACGCGAGCTCCTGGACAAAAAGGCCGGCGCGACCAGGTCCATCTATGGATCCAGAGGACATGCTCCAACGCGGGATTATGGTCACCAAAACGATCACACTGATCGCATACCAGTTTGGAATAAACACCAGACACAACAACAGTCGACAGCATGCCATGACATGTCCAAATACAGAGGTGCTGTGCACCCTCTGTGCTTCACCGACGAGGTACTGGATCACGAATTTCCATAGGGATTCAAACTCATGAACATAGAGGCATACGATGGAACGACACACCCTGGGGTCTGGATTGAATATTTTATCCTTCATATCCACATGGCTCGTGGGGATGACCTCCATGACATCAAATACCTTCCCCTCAAGTTGAAAGGGTCAGCTCGGCACTGGTTGAAAAGCCTCCCCGAAAATTCAATCGGAAGCTGGGAGGAACTTGAGGACGCTTTCAGGGCCAATTTTCAAGGGACCTATGTCCGAACTCCGGACGCAGACGATTTAAGTCACATAATAGAACAGCCCGGAGAGTCAGCCCGCAAGCTTTGGAACAGATTTCTCACTAATAGGAATCAAATTGTTGACTATCCGGATGCCGAAGCCCCAGCGGCCTTCAAGCACAGTATCCGGGATGAGTAGCTGGCCAGACACCTCGTCCAAGAAAAGTCGAGGACAATGGTGGCCTTAACAAGCCTTATGACCCACTTTTGTGCTGGTTGGCCCGTAGAGGCACCAGTGACCCAGGCACATCCGAAATTAGGGATGGCAACGGGAAGCCACGGTGCAGTAAGAACAAGCGTCGGAACAATGAAGAAAGTCCGGACAACACAGCGGTCAACGCCGGATTTAGGGGCTCTCGACCCGGTCAAAGAAAGAAGCCATTTAAAGGCAGCAAAGAGGGACCGGCCCGCCTGAATAAAGTCCTGGACAGATTGTGCCAAATTCATGGCACCCCCGAAAAACCTGTGAATCACACTCACAGAGAATGCTGGGTCTTCAAGCAGGCCGGCAAGTTAAACACCGAACACAAGGAAAGGGAAACACCAAGTGAAGACGAGGATGAGCCTTGCCAGCCGAACACTGGGGGACAGAAAAAAATTACCACCAGAAGTCAAAACAGTAAACATGATCTACGATGTATATGTTGTAGAGCCCGTTGCCCCCAAATTCAACTCCTGGTTGGCCTGCCCGATCACCTTTGATCACAGGGACCACCCGACTAGTGTCCGGCATGGAGGATCGGCTGCCTTGGTGCTCGACCCAATAATCGATGGATACCATCTCACTCGAGTCCTCATGGACGGCGGCAGTAGTCTTAACCTGATATATTAGGACACGGTCCGCAATATGGGGATAGACCCATCCAGAATCAGCCAAAGTAACACCACCTTTAAAGGAGTGATACCAGGCATTGAGGCCCGCTGCAGGGGCTCCCTCGTATTAGAGGTGACATTCGGTTCTCCCGACAACTTCAAAAGCAAAGAATTACTCTTCGACATCGCTCCCTTCAGCAGTGGTTATCATGCCTTACTCGAAAGAATGGCCTTCGCTCACTTTAATGCAGTACCGCACTATGCCTACCTTCAACTCAAGATGCCCGGCCCACGTGGCGTCATCAATGTTAGCGGAAACATAGAGCGTTCCTTACGAGCGGAAGAGTATGCGGAGGCTCTTGCAGCCGGACACTAAGCGGTCTCTCTCACCAAAACGCATGATCGGTCGTTAAGACCACGGACACGGTTAGACGAGTCTGGTGCACCACCGTCGGTAACAGCCCAGATAAACCTGAGATGGGTGCTATACATATACCCCCATAGATGGTACCAGGGGCTGCAAACATGTAATAAGGCCCACAATTCAGCTTGACCTTATTAATATGCCAATACCTCACATTTGTAAACATTCATCGAGAATAAACAACTTTTCGCACGCTTACGCCATACTCTTTTACATGAGTTTCTCATTCTTACAGACACTATTCGTGCGACACCCTTCCAGGATATGGCACAACGGAGACAAAGGCGCAGACGTGCAGCAGGGCCCCACTCAAAGGTTTCTCTTTAGATTAAGCCCCTCTATAAACCTTCTTTATTGTCTTTTGTTGCTTGACATCCCATGGGTATTCAATACACCCACAAGGGATACTAGCATTATAGGCATTTTGTCACGACAGATCAATGCAAGTACCTGGAAATACAGGGTTCATAATCGAGGGCGTTGCTCAGCCCAGTACATGTTATGAAGTTCCAATACCTTCGGGAGTGTTCGGCGTCGCGAGTTTGGCCGTATATGCATCAGCTTTGAATCATGTCTTTGGTTAAAATGTTGGGTTTGCCGGGCTCCTGGGTTTGCTGCCTTACGTTCCATTCTATCGAATAAGGCGGCCAAAGGAGAACTACTGTAATTGTGCCCTGGTAATTCCGGATGAGCACCTCAGTAGACAAAGCCGAAAACTGACTGTCATGATACAGCGATAGACTGGTCAACCACTCGAGGACTCACCGGAATCTTTAGGATTCCTCCGCATTAACGAAGGACCGATTCCCGGTCATGTACATATGCGCCCCTATCCGGATGCACGCAGAGGTACTAGGGGCTACATAGTGGCCCCACCATCAAACTCCTATGGCTAAGTGAAAGTGTTACAGCTATATAGTCCGGTTGCCTAGTTCGACGTGCGATCACCTCCTTAATGGACCAAGACGTTGGATCAAGTGTGATTATGCACATTTTCTCAAACACCCCCACATTATATGCGTGGGGGCTGAAGCCAACGACTGCTAACTTTCAGGTTATATACATACATAAACGGTCGCACATGAGGCACTATAATACTTGCAGGCGAAAGTATAAACACAAACTTTACAATTAAAATATAATTGTTTTTACAATTGAACGACTTGTCACTCAAACATGACACTCTTCGAGCACTGAGCCTCTATTATACGGGCACCTTCTATTACCTTCTCAAAATAGTGCTCGGCTGGGTCCTGGTTTCCCGCCGGACTCTGGGTTGCAATGCTGGTGGCCTCCATATCCGCCCAATACTCTTAACACGGGCAAGAGCCATCCGCGCACCCTCTATGCATGCTGACCTCCTCATGGCATCGATTCTCGATACAACGCCAAGGAATTGTTGCACTAAACCAAAATAACTGCCCGGCCTTGGTCCCTTTGGCCATAGATGGTCTATTACATACCTCATTGCAAGACCAGACAACGTATGGAGCTCGACCATAGCGGCCATCCTCTCACTCAATGGAAGCGGGCGCGTCGGAGCATGGGATTGCGACCAGAACAACCTTTCTATGTCATTATCCTTTTGATCTTTGAAAAACTTGGACTCATCAGCCGCACTTTTTGCCAGATCTGCATACGCGTCTGTAGCGCTTAAAAGCTGATCCAGAGGAGCATACTTTGGGTCTCCTAACTTCATCCGCAACAAATAGGGGCTTCCAGCCGCGATGTCTCTGGCCTGTCGAAGCTCCTCCCGCGCTGCTCTAATTTCAGAACGCGTCTCCTTGGCCGCATTCAGGGCCCTCTTCAGGTCAGCCGACTTTGCCTAATTCTCCTTCTCGAGAAGCTCATACCGGCCGGCGGCGTCCCTCAGCTCCACACCCATCTCGGCTATTTTATCCTTGCTTCGGTGATGAGCAGCCTGTTCGGCTCTCAAATCTTCGATCGCCTTTAGGGAAGCCGCATTGCTAGCCTGGGCTTGTTCCTTGGCTAAGGCAAGTTCCGCCCTCAGGGCCTCCACGGCAGCAGCTCCGCCTGCAGCCAAAGCATATCATATTAACACTATGCTACTCTTACTATTTCCTACACAAATAAGGAAAAACGAGCACATACTCTGTGACTCGTCAAACCGCTTGTTTACAAGCGTGATGTCGGCATCCACCACGTCAATCTGGCGCCTCAGTTCGGCGAATTCAGCGGTCCGGTCTACCGCCAGACACTTAGCCACATGCGCACGAATGCAGTGCGATCATTAGCTCGGAGTGTGATCCTCCATTTGCCGCCCAGGGCTGGCAACCAGAGTCTCAGGGGCTACTATCTGTACGGAGCACACCTATCACGTGCGGTACAACTAAAAAATTACGTGTTTTGTGGCGTACCTCAAAGCCTTTGAGCAGGCTCGTAAAAGCCTCATTCAACCCGCTTGTGGCAGATGAAATCTTCTCCAACACCATACCCATTAACGTACGGTGATCCTTCGAGAGAGCAGCTTGCTCCAGGAGGCCCGTCAATATGTTCGGCCGGGCGCCGCATTGTCCCGGACCCTTCTCACTGCCCTCCATGGGAGCCGAACATGCCGGGCTCGGGGTGGACGAAGTGTTAGCTTATGGCCTCGGCAGATCTAGACTCCTCCGTGATGACACCTCAGGGTCACCCGCCCCATGGGGCGGAGAGGCAGGTGGGGTTTCACTCTCCATCATCTCCGGAAGAAGATCCCCCGAAGACGAACTCTGTTGAGACGAGCTACTAGCCGGACTGCAAAAGATTGATCCTGGTTATTGTTCTCAGAGGAAAAAGCAATAGCTTCTTATTTACGATTAACTTACAGCTCGGTGGAGGGCTGGCCCGTTTGCGGGCATGGTGCGCTGAGGACGCCCTTCGGGGCAGGGCCCCCTGGTGAAGCTTTCTTCCCTTGCTTAGGCACCTCTGTCTCCAAGTCTTCGGAGGCGGCCCTTTTCTTCCTGCGGGGGAGGGAACCTTGGATTCACCTCCCCGATTATCCTCCTTCGTGGAGACAGTAATTCCCTCGGTTTGGATATGCAATGTGTGGAGCTCGACTTCTCTATTCTTCTCTTCCCCTTTCCCCGAGGGCACTTGGCTTAGCGCACGTCTAAGCATCTTGGCTATTGTAGGACTAGGCGAGCCTTCGGGAAGTGTGGCCGGACACCTGATCCTCTCCGCCTTGCTGAGCCAACCCTGGCCGCGGACGGTTTTCAGAGTAATGTTGTGATAAATATAAACGAAGTGTTCGGTTACAGGGTTACTTACTTGGGTATCTGGGCGGTTGCAGCTCAGGCCCGCATCCTCGATGGTGTCCGGACACTTTACTCGTGGTACGAAGAATAACTTATACATCCCTTCGAGCGTCATGTCGAAGAAGTGCTGAATGGTTCACAGGCCTTCTGGATTGAACTCCCACATCTGGACTGATATCCCTCTCATTACCTGAATGATTCTAACAAGACTGATATCCCTCTCAAGAAGCTCCTGAATGTGGCTCTGCAATGTCGGTATGTCATTAGCAGGTCCCCGGTCTAGTCCCACGTTGGCCCACGACACCAGTTGAGGCGGAGGGCACGAGCGGAAGGCGGGGGCAGCCGCCCACTTTGTGCCTCGGGGAGTTGTGACGTAGAACCACCTCCGTTGCCACAGATCGGACACCTTCGGAAAGGAACCCTCTGGCCACGAGACATCGGCGTTTCTGCTTATTGCAGCGCCTCCGCACTCCGCGTGTCGCCCCTCGATCACCTTCAGCTTCACATTGAAGGTCTTGAGCCATAAGCCGAAGTGTGGGTGATATGGAGGAAGGCTTCGCACACAACGATAAACGACGAGATGTGAAGGATGGAATGTGGAGCTAGATCGTGAAAATCTAGCCCGTAATAGAACATGAGCCCTCTCACGAAGGGGTCAAGAGTCAAGCCTTAGCCTCGGAGGAAGTGAGAAACAAATACGACACTCTCGCTGGGTTCGGGAGTGGGGATGACCTGCCCTGGAGCAGGAAGCCTGTGTTTGACATCGGCGGTCAGATATTTGGCCTCCCTGAGCTTCGCAATGTCCTCCTCTGTGACAGAGGAGGCCATCCACCGGCCTTGAAGGTTGGATCCGGACATGATTGAAGATCCGAAGTACCTAAGCTTGAGCTTCGGGTGTTGGAACTCGAGATGCGGAAAGGTGCAAGCGTGGTAAGGAAGGGATAGGCCTCGGGCCCTCTATAAAGGGGGAGAATATCAAGCGTCCTCAGCGTAACCGTTTGGGACTTGCCTAAAAACAAGGAGTCATACCAACAGGCGTGGTTGGGTTACCCACACCCATATTGATGAGAATCCCGCGATAAGGGGGACACGATCTCTGCTTCGACAAGACGTGCCAATAAGACCGCCTTGCAGGGTGTGTCATGGCAGGCTAAGGAAAAAACAGTTCGTATTAAACCAGGACGCGACGTAAGAATATGCTAGGAAAAATTGTCAGCAGACTGGATTTGTAAAGTATCGTGCTCTCTACGGTGATGTGTGGAAATTATTTTGCAGAGCCGGACACGATCCTTGTGTTCGGAATCTTCTACGGAGTATTCGGAGATGGAACACACCTTGCAATGCCGAAGACAATCTGCGCACCGGACTGATCGTCATTGAAGCCTGGTTCAGGGGCTACTAAGGGAGTCCTGGATTAGGGGGTATCCGGACAACAAACTATATACTTTGGCCGGACTGTCGGACTATGAAGATACAAGATTGAAGACTTCGTCCCGTGTCCGGATGGGACTCTCCTTTGCATGGAAGGCAAGCTTGGCGATTCGGATATTAGATCTCCTTCTCTATAACCGACGCTGTGTAACCCTAGCCCCCTCCGGTGTCTATATAAACCGGAGGGTTTAGTCCGTAGGACAAGAACAATCATGATCATAGGCTAGGTCCTAGGGTTTAGCCTCTACGATCTCGTGGTAGATCAACTCTTGGAATACTCATATCATCAAGGTCAATCAAGCAGGAAGTAGGGTATTACCTCCATCGAGAGGGCCCGAACCTGGGTAAACATCGTGTCCCCAGTCTCCTGTTACCATTAGCCTTAGACACACAGTTCTGGACCCCCTATCGAGATCCGCCGGTTTTGACACCGACACCCACTCTGACCAGAACCCTAACCCAGCAAGACACCCACTCCTCTCGCTCCCCTCCCATCCCTCGCGCCGCCGCATGCCTAGAGGCGAGGCGCCTCATGCCCGAACCTCCCCCCTCCCAGCCTCTCCTCCCTCCGTTCCCTCCTGCTTCGCCCGTCGTCGCCCCTGCTGCCCTTACCGACGACCTGCTCGCCTCCCTGACTGGCCTCGACCGGCACCAGCCTTCCCCGTCCTCCTGGCCAAGCTGCTGCCATGCCCCGGCGCTGCCATCTGCCTCCGTCGAGCTGCGCCGCCCCGGCAACCTCGGCGACAAGCTGCCGAGGATCCTAGCGCCCGACCTTCCTCTCCATGTCGCCGCTGCTCTAGGCGGCCCCGGCAAGCGCGCTCGCACCCGAGAGCCTCCTCCTCTGCCCCAACAGTCACCACTATCGACCCGTCGCCACCACTACTTCTCTGTCTTCATCAAGCGTGCTTCCGAGCTCCCTGTGAGCTCTCGGTCCTCAGTTACCTTCCTCCCTCCCATTCACGTCTTGTACCTCCATCATCAAAGAGGCTGTGCCTCGGCCGCCGCCCGCCACCACAGTTATGGCCGACTCAAGCCATTTTTGCCTGAACCAGAGGCGCCATAGCAAGTGCCTCACAGCGCCCGGCCTTCTGGTGGGCTCGGTCGCCCGTTTGGTCGCCGAAGCCGCCGCCTTCGTACGTGCCATCGTCATTAGTGCTCGCCGGCAGGCATGCGCGCGCGCGTTCAATCCACTGGGTTGACCAACTGACGTGTGGGCCCGCTCGGTTTAACTAATGCCTAACCACTTAATTATAGCCTAACAAAACTATTTAACTAAAATAACTGAAACTGACACCTGGGACCCACCCTTTGTTTTAGTATCTGTTAGTTTAGTTAAACTCTAAATTAGCCCGGTGTCACTGACATATGGACCCAGACCATTGTTCAAGTGGATAAAGTTGACTAGTCAGCCTGCTGACTGGGTAGCTGGCCCACCAGTCAGCCTCTGCTGACTAGGTGGTTGACTCGGTCAACTAGGCCCACTGGCCAGCCTCTTTGCTGGTCAGATGGGTATAGTTCTGGGTACACTTAGCAATTTTCCTTTATTCCGAGTTAATAATAATTTCAGAAAATTAATTAAAAACTTCAAAAATTAATATAAAATAATCTATAAGTCGGATGAAAATACTTTGTAGGTGAAAGTTTATCAGAACAATGAGACGCATCCAAATACACAGTCCGTTTGCGAGCCACATGTCCCTCGCATAGAGAACGTGCAACATTTCACCTCTGGTTCATCTGTCCAAAAACGCGAAACACCGGGGATACTTTCCCGAATGTTTCCCCGTTCACTGGTATGACCTACTACCGCGTTAGGGCACACATAACACCGCTCATTGTCATGTCTTGCATCGTCATGCTTATGTTTGCACTATATTTATTGTTTCTTCCCCCTCGTCTCTCCGATAGACTACGAGACCGATGCTACTGCTGCCCCGTTCGACTACGGAGTTGACGACCCCTCCTTCTTGCCAGAGCAACCACGCAAGCTCCCCCCCCTTGATCACTAGATATCGCCTATTCTACCCTCTACTGCTTGCATTAGAGTAGTATAGCCTGTTATTGTTTTTGATTAATCCTATCATGTTGCATAGCCTGTCATTGTTGCTACATTTGTTGATACCTTACCAGCAATCCTAAATGCTTAGTATAGGATGCTAGTTTATCATCAGTGGCCCTACATTCTTGTCAGTCTGCCTTGCTATACTATCGAGTCGTGATCACTCGGGAGGTGATCACGAGTATATACTTACATACATACATACTATACAGATGGTGACTAAAGTCAGGTCGGCTTGTAGAGTACCCGCAAGTGATTTCGATGTGGGGGCTGGAAGGACAGGTGGCTCCATCCCGGTAGAGGAGGGCCTGGGTTCCCGATGGCCCCCAACTGTTACTTTGTCGTGGAGTGACATGGAAGGTTGAGACCACCTAGGTGAGAGGTGGGCCTGGTCCTAGTCAGTGCTCGCGGTTACTTCAAAATAACATGCTTAACAAGATCTTGGTATTTGATATGAGTCTGGCCACTGGCCTATACACACTAACCAACTACATGGGAACAATTCTGGGCACTTGACGTCATGGTATCAGCCTAAGCCTTCTTGACGTCAGCGACTGAGCGGCGCGCGCCGGGTTGCACCGCGTAACACAACTTCCTTTGTAATGGAGGTTGCTAGGTCTGCTCACCGGCCTCGTTCGCAACTTGCAGGTGTGCAATGGGCGATGGGCCCAGACCCCTGCACGCATAGGATTTAGACCAGCGTGCTGACCTCTCTGTTGTGCCTAGGTGGGGCTGCGACGTGTTGATCTTCCGAGGCCCGACATGACCCAGGAAAGTGTGCCCGGCCAGAGGGATCGAGCGTGTTGGGTTATGTGGTGCACTCCTGCAGGGAAGTTTATCTATTCGAATAGCCATGTCCCTCGGTAAAAGGACGACCTGGAGTTGTACCTTGAACTTATGACAACTAGAACCGGATACTTAATAAAACACACCCAGACAAGTTCCAGAGACAACCCGGTGATTGCATTTCCACAGGGCGATGAGGGGAGGATCGTCGGGTAGGATTATGCTATGCGATGCTACTTGGAGGACTTCAATCTACTCTCTTCTACATGCTGCAAGACAGAGGATGCCAGAAGCGTAGTCTTTGATAGGACTAGCTATCCCCCTCTTATTTTGGCATTCTGCAATTCAGTCCACCGATATTGCCTCTTTACACATATACCCATGCATATGTAGTGTAGATCCTTGCTTGCGAGTACTTTGGATGAGTACTCACGGTTGCTTTGCTCCATCTTTCCCCCCCTTTTTCCTCTTCTTCCCGGATGCCTCAACTAGACGTTGGAGCCCAGGAGCCAGACGCCACCGTCGACGACGACTCCTACTACACTGGAGGTGCCTACTAATACATGCAGGTCGTTGACGATGACCAGGAGTAGTTTAGGAGGATCCCAGGCAGGAGGCTTGCGCCTCTTTCGATCTATATCCAAGTTTGTGCTAGCCATCTTATGGCAACTTGTTTAACTTATGTCTGTACTCAGATATTGTTGCTTCCACTGACTCGTTTATGTTCGAGCACTTGTATTCAAGCCCTCGAGGCCCCTGGCTTGTAATATGATGCTTGTATGACTTATTTTACTTTTAGAGTTATGTTGTGATATCTTCCCGTGAGTCGCTGATCTTGATCGTACACATTTGCGTGCATGATTAGTGTACGATTGAATCGGGGGCGTCACACCTTTTCTGTGAAACACTGAAATAGGCAAAAAAAACAACAATTCGGGCTGGGCATCCGGTTAGTAGGTTAGTCCCAAAAATGATATAAAAGTGTATAGTAAAGCTCATAAACATGCAAAATAGGTAATATAATAGCATGGAACAATAAAAATTATAGATACATTGGAGACGTATCAAGCATCCCCAAGCTTAATTCCTACTTGTCCTTGAGTAGGTAAATGATAAAAACAGAATTTTTGATGTGGAATGCTACCTAGCATATTCCTCAATGTAATTTTCTTTATTGTGGCATGAATGTTCAGATCCAAATTATTCAAAATAAAAGTTCATATTGACATAAGAAATAGTAATACTTCAAGCATACTAACAAAGCAATCATGTCTTCTCAAAATAACATGGCTAAAGAAAGTTTATCTCTACAAAATCATATAGTTTGGCTATGCTTCATTTTTATCACACAAAATACTCCCATCGTGCACAACCCCGGTTTCAGCCAAGCAATTGGTTCATACTTTTTAACGCGCTTCAGCTTTTTTCAACTCTCACACAATACATGAGCGTGAGCCATGGATATAGCACTATGGGTGGAGCAGAATATGATGATGGAGGCTGCGTGGAGAAGACACAAAAGGAGAAAGTCTCACATTGATGAGGCTAATCAATGGGCTATGGAGATGCCCATCAATTGATTTCAACATGAGGTGTAGGGATTGCCATGCAACGGATGCACTAGAGCTATAAATGTATGAAAGCTCAACAAAAGAAACTAAGTGGGTGTGCATCCAACTTGCTTGCTCACGAAGACCTAGGGCATTTTGAGGAAGCCCATTATTGGAATATACAAGCCAAGTTCTATAATGAAAAATTCCCACTAGTATATGAAAATGACAACATAAGAAACTCTCTATATGAAGAACATGGTGCTACTTTGAAGCACAAGTGTGGAAAAGGATAGTAACATTGTCCCCCTCTTTTTGGGCCTTTTTTGCCTTTTCCTTTTTATTGGCCTTTTTTCTTTTTTTATTTGGCCTTTCCTTATTATTATTATTATTATTATTATTATTATTATTATTATTATTATTATTATTATTATTAGGGACAATGTTCTAATAGTGATGATCATCACACTTCTATTTATTTACAACTCATGAATTACAACTCGAAACTAGAACAAGATATGACTCTATATGAATGCCTCCAGCGGTGTACCGGGATGGGCAATGACTCAAGAGTGACATGTATGAAAATTATGCAAGGTGGCTTTGCCACAAATACGATGTCAACTACATGATCATGCAAGGCAATATGACAATGATGGTGCATGTCATGATGAACGGAGCGGTGGAAAGTTGCATGGCAATATATCTTGGAAAGGCTATGGAATGCCATAATAGGTAGGTATGGTGGCTGTTTTGAGGAAGATATAAGGAGGTTTATGTGTGATAGAGCGTATCGTATCACGGGGTTTGGATGCACCAGAGAAGTTTGCGCCAACTCTCAAGGTGAGAAAGGGCAATGCACGGTACCGAAGTGGCTAGCAATGATGGAAGGGTAAGAGTGCGTATAATCCATGGACTCACATTAGTCATAAAGAACTCATATACTTATTGCAAAAGTTTTATTAACCCTCGAAGGAAAGTACTACTACGCATGCTCCTAGGGGGGGTGGTAGGAGTTAACCATCGCCCCCCCCCCCCCCCGACCTCCACACATAAGGAAGGAAATCAAAAGAGCACCCCATGCAATAAATTTGTTACACAACTTTTACCATACGTGCATGCTACAGGACTTGCCAACTTCAACACAAGTATTATTTAAATTCACAATTACCCAACTAGCATGACTCTAATATCACCACATCTACGTCTCAAAACAATTATCAAGCATCAAATTGATCATAGCATCCAATTCACTTCCTATGATAGTTTTTATTATACCCAACTTGGATGCCCATCATTCTAGGACCAACTTTATTACCATAGCAAATACCATTCTGTTCTAAAAGACTCTCAAAATAATATAAGTGAAGCATGAGAGATCAATAATTTCTACAAAATAAAACCACCGACGTGCTCTAAAAAGTATAAGTGAAGCACTAGAGCAAAAACTATTTAGCTCAAAAGATATAAGTGAAGCACATAGAGTATTCTAATAAATTCTGAATCATGTGTGTCTCTCCCAAAAGGTGTGTACAACAAGGATGATTGTGGTAAACTAAAAATCAAAGACTCAAATCATACAAGACGCTCCAAGCAAAACACATATCATGTGGCAAATAAAAATATAGCTCTAAGTAAAGTTACCGATAGACGAAGACGAAAGAGGGGATGCCTTCCGAGGCACCCCCAAGCTTAGGCTTTTGGTTGTCCTTGAGTTATCTTGGGATTTCATGAGCATCCTTAATCTTAGGTTCTTGCCACTCCTTATTCCATAGTCCATCAAATCTTTAACCAAAACTTGAAAACTTCACAACCCAAAACTCAACAGGAAATCTCATGAGCTCCGTTAGTGCAAGAAAGAAAAACCACCACTTAAGGTACTGTAATGAACTCATTCTTTATTTATATTATTGTTAAACCTACTTTATTCCAACTTATCTATGGTTCATACCCCCCGATACTAGCCATAGACGTATTAAAATAAGCAAACAACACACAAAAAACAGAATCTGTCAAAAACAGAACAGTCTGTAGCAATCTGTAACTTTCGAATACTTATGTAACTCTAAAAATCCTGCAAAAATAGGAAGTCCTAGGAAATTTGTCTATTGATCTACTAAAAAAATAATTAACTCAAAATAACGTTTCTGTGATTTATTAGATTTTTTCTCGGAAGCGCAAAAGTTTCTGTTTTTCAGCAGAATCAAATTAACTTTCACCCAAGATGATCCTATAGGTTCTACTTGGCACAAACACTAACTAAAACATAAAACCACATCTAAACAGAGGCTAGATGAATTATTTATTACTAAACAGGAGCAAAAATCAAGGAACAAAAATAAAATTGGGTGGCCTCCCAACAAGCACTATCGTTTAACGCCCCTAGCTAGGCATAAAAGCGAGAATAGAACTAAGTATTGCCATCTTTAGTTTTTAATTCATAAGTGGCTCTCATAATAGATTCATAAGGTAATTTGATTTTCTTTCTAGGAAAGTGTTCCATGCCTTTCCTTAATGTAAATTGGAATCTAATATTTCCTTCCTTCATATCAATAATTGCACCAATCGTTCTAAGGAAAGGTCTACCAAGTATAATAGGACATGAAAGATTGCAATCTATATCAAGAACGATAAAATCTACGGGCACATAATTCATATTTGCAACAATAAGAACATCATTAATTCTTCCCATAGGTTTCTTATTAGTGGAATCCGCAAGGTGCAAGTTTAAAGAGCAATCATCAAATTCACGGAATCCTAGCATATCACATAAAGTTTTTGGAATCATAGAAACACTAGCACCCAAATCACACAAAGCATAGCATTCATGATCTTTTATTTTAATTTTAGTAGTAGGTTCCCACTCATCATAAATTTTCCTAGGGATAAAAACCTCTAATTCAAGTTTTTCTTCATAAGATTTCATTAAAGCATCAACGATATGTTTAGTAAAAGCTTTATTTTGATTATAAGCATGAGAAGAATTCAACATGGATTGCAACAAGGAAATACAATCTATTAAAGAATAATTATGATAATTAAATTCCTTGAAGTCCAAAGTAGTAGGTTCATTGCTATGTAAAGTTTTGATCTCTCCAATCCTACTTTTACCAATTTTAGCATCAAGATCAAAATACTCCAAATTATTAGGACGCCTATTAACTAAAGTTGACTCATCTCCAGTCCCATCATTATTAAGATTCATATTGAAAAACAAGGATTTAATAGGAGACACATCAATAACTTTTAGATCTTCATCATTATTATCATGAAAATTAGAAGAACACGCTCTTACAAAGCAATCTTTCTTAGCACGCATTCTAGCGGTTCTTTCTTTGCACTCATCAATGGAAATTCTCATGGCTTTGAGAGACTCATTTATACCATGCTTAGGTTGAATAGATCTAAGTTTCAAAGAATCAACATCAAGAGAAATTCTATCCATGTTCCCAGCCAATTCATTAACTTTAAACAATTTTTCTTCAAGCAAAGCATTGAAATTCTTTTGAGAATTCATAAATTCTTTAACACTAATCTCAAAATAAGAGGGCATCTTATTAAAATTTCCATAAGAATTGTTGTAGGAATTACCATAATTATTAGAGGAATTACTAGGAAACGACCTAGGGTTGAAATTTCCTCTATATGCGTTGTTACCAAAATTATTCCTACCAATAAAATTCACATCCATAGATTCATTATTATTCTCAATCAAAGTAGACAAAGGCATATCATTAGGATCAATGGGAGTACTTTTAGTAGCAAACAATTTCATAAGTTCATCCATCTTTCCACTCAAAACATTAATTTCTTCTATCGCATGAACCTTTTTACTAGTAGATCTTTCGGTGTGCCATTGAGAATAATTAACCATAATATTATCTAGGAGTTTAGTAGCTTCTCCTAAAGTGATTTCCATAAAAGTTCCTCCTGCAGCCAAATCTAAAAGATTTCTAGAAGCAAAATTCAAACTGGCATAAAAAATTTGTATGATCATCCATAAATTCAAACCGTGTGTAGGACAATTACGTATCATTAATTTCATCATCTCCCAAGATTGTGCAACATGCTCATGCTCAAGTTGCTTAAAATTCATAATATAGTTTCTTAGAGAGATGATTTTAGCGGGAGTAAAATACTTAGAGATAAATGTGTCAGGGAAGCTGATCCACGAACACCTATGGGGCCGGCGGACCGAGCCCCTTTCAGTTCAGCGGGGGGCGGAGGTCGCATGAAGAGCAGATCGAGGCGAAGCACACGAGCAGTTTACCCAGCTTCGGAGCTCTCCGGAGAGATAACACTCCTACTGCTGCTTGTCTGATTGTATTGTGTTCTTGCTCGGGTGCGCTGAGTGCTATAGTACACACGAGACCGAGCGTGAGTGTTCTCTGGTTCCCAACTGACGCGAACCCCCTCTACGTTGCGCATGGGCCTCCTTTTATATGCTCAAGCGGTCACCGACAGGTGGCAACGCAGAGAAGGGCAAAAGTGGAAGAGGGGTTGTGGTTGGTACAACCACCTGCACAGTGCATCCTACCTAACCCTGACGGCAGGGGACAAAGGCATTAAATGCCCGTCTGCGTCGCCCAAACAGTGTAAAAAGGGACCGTCAGGGGCGCCACCGCTCGCCACGATGGCAGTCTTGTCAGCTTCGCATGCCACCGCGCACCGCTGGCTGCACAGCCTCTCGCCACGCGCGCCTGGAAAGGCCCCCAGGGCGACACGTTGGTGGATGTGCTGGAGCGTGGGTACAGAGTGGTAGCCTGCCACGGCAAGCGCCTTGCCGCGGCCGTTGTCTTGTCGCGTCCGGAAGCTTGTCGCTCACCGGGCCTTGCCGGGACGCGTGGCGCGTCGCGGCAAGTTCCTCGAAATGCCTTGGTTGGCCTTCCCGGCAAGCTCCTCTTGCCGGGGCCTTGTCTCCTTGGCTTAAATACTTTGTTCTTGAATGGCTCCAAGGGAACCACGGAGGACCTTGGCGGTCGCCCGGCAAGCCTTGCCGCGGGGTGCTGCAACTGCCCGTGCACAAGTTCGGGATACTAGGGTACCCCTACTCTAGTACACCGACAGGAGCCCCCGGGCCTGGGCCACACACGGTGCCGAGCGCTGTTGGGCCAGGCCCAAAGCAGGGCACGGGCACGCGCGGCCTGGGTCACGCCGTATCTTGCTCCGTATCCACCGCGCCCTCCCCGAACGGCACGCGTTGAATGCGGCATCGTGGGAGAGATCGTGGGTGGTTTCTTTATTCGGAAGGGCGAAACGTCCGCCCCCTCCCTCTTTATAAGCAGGGGAAACAGGGGCAGTTTGCCCACTTCGCCGGTTGCTACTCCATTCTCGAAAATCTCCGCCGCTCCCCCCTTCTTCTCAAAGCCGAAAGAGAGCAGCGCTCCGCCCCCCATTGCCACCAGCACCACCAACGCCGTCGATCTCCCCCACCACTTCCGCCATGGCTCCGAAAGCCGACAAGGGGAAGGGCGTGAAATCGGTCGAGGCGCAGCGGCTCGCGGCGCTGCGAAAGGAGCGGGCCATCTTCCCCCCTCAGCTTGACGCAAAGGAGCTGAGGGAGTACTACTACCTCTTCTGGTCGACGGAGACGCGAGCGCATCCACGCACGAAGGTACTCCCGGCCACCGCTTCGAGATTGGCTCCGAACGGGTATCCCTTCTTTGTGCTGTTCTTCTACTGCGGGCTCTGCCCGCCCTTCTCTGAATTCTTCTGTGACATCATGAACACCTACGGGTTCCGCCTCCTTGACTTCACCCCCAATGCTGTCCTGACCATGGCAGTTTTCGCACATCTGTGCGAAAACTTTGTCGGAGTCCATCCAAACGTAGCCCTCTTCCGCCACTTCTTTATGCCCCGGGTTGAGAGAGGAGAGCCCCTTGCCGGCGGAATCGCTTGGATCTCGAGAGTCGGCAAGAAGGAAGCCTATCTGGAGGGAGAGCTCCGCAGCAAGTGGGATGAACGGAGAGTAGAGTGGTGATGGATCGTCGAGGAGAACCCGCAGCCATTCACTGCCCTGCGCCAAGCCCCAATAGTACGCGGCAATGATTGGAGCAACGTGGCCCCGGAAGATGACTGGCTAAAGATTGCCGTCACCCGCATCCTTCGCCTCAGGCTTGCCGGGCTCACTGTAGGCGCAGTTGGCGCAGATTTCCTTCGCCGCCGCATCGCCCCCCCTGCAGGAGAGGGGGAGACCTGCCTGGGAGTTCCAGAACTCGGCGGATATCATGAGGCTGCGCCCGGGCCTCAACTTCAACTTAACTGTTCTGGAGCTGGACGCGATGCTCCTAGAGCTGTTCAAGCGCGATCCCCAGCATCCGTTCATGTTGCCGCGGGATGTCATTCCGCTATGCAACAATTCTTCGCTTGACCGCATCCGCGCGATGATGCCGCTGTGCGACTCGCACGGAATCGTCCCAACCTGGCAAGAGCCGGCAGACGCCATCGTGTAAGAGTTCTTCGATGGCTTGGTGGAAGTGCCGGTCCATGCCGATGAGCAGAAGAGCCTCACCTGCGACACCACCAATGCGGAGATGCAGCGCATCGCCACCAGGCTGGAAGAGGCGGCAGCAGCCGCTGCCGCGGGCGTGTTTGGATTCACCGTGGAGGAGGCAGAGGCAGCAGAGGCGGCAAGCCTTGCCGAGCGAGAGGAGTTCGCCGGCGAGGAAGGGCTCGCCGGGCCTGAAGCTGAGCCGAGCGAGCCCGGCGAGGAAGAGCTTGTCTGGCCTGAGCCTTCAGACAGCTTGCCGCAGGCGGAGCCCCCGGCCCCGCCAAGAAGGCGTCTCCGCAAGGCCGCGGATGTAGCGGGGCAGCAGACGGGTCAACAGCCGCCGAGCCGCGCGACACGCTCTACCGCGGCAAGCACCGTTGCCGCGGGAGCGCCTCACGCCGCTGCGGCAACTGGAGCGGGGTCTTCCCGGTCCACCGCCACTGCTCCTGCCAAGCGGGCGAGGGAGCCTACTCCTCCGCCTCGTCGCACCGGAGGCGAGCCGGACTTCGATCTCTCCGCGCTCAGCTCCGACGAGGAAGAAGAAGAGTAAGATTCCTTGCTGTCCTCGTAGTTCTTCAATTCTTGCTTTCTTGTCTTGTGTCTGAATTGCTTTACTCTGAACCCGTTCCTTTTCAGGACTCTGGCCCAGAGAGAGGCAAAGAGAGCCAAGGCCCCGGTGATAGTCATCGAGGACGACCCCACCACGACGGCAGAGGACATGTCCGAGACCACCTTGTCGGACCCGGCAACCATTCCTCAAAGCAGCCCCCAGCGCAGCCCCCCACGTAAGTATATGGTTTACTTCATGCTGTCAGGCGCGCATGGGTGCTCTTCTTTTGCTGATATCTGTCTGTTGGTTCGTGTAGGAGCAGAGCAGCCTCACCAGGAGGACCCGGAGGCCGCTCCCGAAGTGCTATCTGCTTCGACTACACCGCCAAGG
Source organism: Triticum aestivum (assembly GCF_018294505.1). NCBI lineage: Eukaryota > Viridiplantae > Streptophyta > Magnoliopsida > Poales > Poaceae > Triticum > Triticum aestivum. Next base: position 385,589,307 of record NC_057795.1, on the reverse strand, counting down.
GAGGCTTCCCCGGCAAGGGAGCGTTCTCCTGCAAGGGAGAACTCTCCGGCAAGGGGCAGTCCTCCGGCAAGGGACAGCGCCAGTGATCATCCGGTGGTTGAGACCACGACTGCAGATCCAAGCACAGGTAACCCTTTTGCCTGAAAACTCCCCTTGGGTTCTTCTTCTTCTGATTTTCTTTTTTGAATATTGCTTGACCTTTCTCCCCTCTTCGGTCGTCAGATCCACCTGCCACGGAGCCGATGGAAACCGAGGCCGCCGGCGAGGAGAACGTGCGCGGAAACAACGACGACGCCGCCGCCACCGAAGAAGAGGCCGGTGCTGATGATCCCGCCAGCGAGGAGGCCACCAAGGCTGCCACCGCAGAAGCGGGCAAGGGATCCGGCGATCGCACTGACGGCCCTGAGGCCGCAGGAGCGCCAGGCGCTACGCCGACCGCCGATCCCTCCGCCGATGCTGCAGCGCCAGGCTCCGAAGAGCCCCAGCCCGGCGCCTACTTGAAGGCCGGCGACGGTATCTTCATCAAGCTCCCCTGGGCGTCAAGTTCCAGGGTGCCGGTCGAAGGAGAAATTTTGGACGGAGAAGTGCTCGCCTCCGCCGGGCTGACGCTGGTCGACGCGCCAAGCAGCAGCAGCGACGAGTCTGAGGAGGAGCGGCTGCTGCGGAAGTTGCTGTCACTCTACCGCGCCCGACAAGCCAAGCTGGCGTCCCGAGATGCACTTGTCGCAAGGGCGGGAGTGGATATTGAGAAGCGCGCTGAGGAGCTCCGGGGTCTGAGGCAGGAAACTCTCCGGTCTCTGGCGGAGGAGCGGGAGCAACTTCTCGAGGAGAGGAAAGCTTTCCTCCTCGCGAAGGCTGAGGTTGAAGAGAAGCAACAGCTTGTCGCCGAAAACCTATTTGCGTAGGAAGGAGAGCTGGCGTAGCGCAAGGTCAACCTTGACAGCCACGAGGAGGAACTTGCCGCGCGGGAGCAAGCAATTGGCGAGGCTCTCAAAGAAGCAAGGGATGCTGCCGAAGCTGCCGAGGCCGCCAAGAAGGAGCTGGAGACGAAGGTAGCGCAGCTGGAGGCTGATCTCTGGGCAAGCGGCGAGGAGCTTGCCGCGCTCAAGCGTGAGCGCGAGAAGGATGCTGCCGCTCATGGTGAGCTGCAAGGCCTTCTCGCAGAGAGGAGCAAGGAGCTCAGCGCCGCCAAGGACTCCAATGCAGATCTCGAGTTGAAGCTGGCCACCTTGACTCAGACGCTGGACGGCGCCAGGGAGCGGGAGGTGGCCTTGTCGGAGAAAATCAAGGCCGACGAGGCGCTGCTGGCGAGTGCTGCTGCCGCCCACGACGCCTTCAGGGAGACTGTGGAGCATTGGACTCAGGGTCTGGTGAATATTGCCGCCGCCATCGACGAGGAGTTGGCGCAGCTGGGGTGGAGGATCTCGGGTACTCCTCCGACGAGCACCTCCAACTCAGCGCCAAGCTCAGCTTATTCTTCAAGGGCGTGGCGACGGCACTCCAGCGACTCCGGGAGAAGATCCCAAAGCAGCTGGCCGACGAGTCACGCAAGATCTGCGCAGGAGCTCTCCAGAAGGTGCTGATGAAGGTGGCCTTCCGAATCCAGGCCTCAACCTCACCAACGTCCTCAAATCCTTGCCGCCGGATGCTGATCTGGATGCGCTCAAAGCCCTTGTCGCACCCATTGTGGACAAGGTGAGCGAGATCAAGAGGGTTGAGGGCGATCGCGTAGATTAGGCCGCCCGTTTTTTCTTTTTCTTGTCGCTGCTGGCCATGTCATGAGAACAATCTGTTAGAGCTGCGACAAGCTATCTTGTAATATAACTCTATTTTGGGTAGAGATTTGCTATGTTATTCCCTTTACTTGATTCCTTCCTTTGTATGTTTTTGCCCTACGCTTTTAGGGAACTTGCCGGCGCAGGCACCTTAGCCGCGAGCGCTGAGTGCGGGACGTCAGCAGCCTGCTGGCGGTGCCGCTACCGACAAGAAACCTTGTCGCAACTAGTCGCAGCTCACTTAAGTTGTTGAGCGGACTCGAAACAAAGTAAGGGCGCAACTAGCTACGAGTTGGTTCCTCCGCGCACAGGTTTTCCATACAAAGTACGGTCGTTCAAGGAAGATAACTTAAAAATTTAAAAACTGATTGCTCAAACTTTGGCAACTTAGCTTTTCTGTCGTTTGCTTTCCGGCAAGGCGAGAACTTGCTTGAACGATGCCTGGTCCACACCATTATCTTCTCCTTTCCCCCCGGCAAACTTGTGTGCGAGGGAACCTTGCTTTCCTTTTTAGAAAAAGAAAGAAGAGAAAATAAAGATATGGAGCCTTACGGCTCGTTATTGCTTACCGGGGGTAGGTGCTGCACAAAGTGTCAGATAATGCATGCAAATATAAGTAGAAAGCATGAAATTGACAAGATGTGCGGAGCACATGAGCTTTACTTATGCACGGGATCTGCGCCCGGCTTTGTACAAAGGATTACATGCAACATCGGCAAGACTTGTACAAAAGGTGGTTGCCGGAACGGGTTCCGGCAACCGCGCCCTACGGGTAAAACTTACGAAGATGCTCAATGTTCCAGGAGTTGCTCACCGGAGTGCCATCTTCGGTCTCAAGGCGGACAGCGCCAGGCCTAGTGACTCGTTTCACCCGGTAAGGGCCTTCCCACTTCGGCGTCAACTTGTTGGAATTCTTGGCGGACTGAACGCGCCGAAGAACAAGGTCGCCTTCCTCGAAGCTTCTGGCATTAACTTTGCGGCTATGGTAGCGGCGCAAAGCTTGCTGGTATCGAGCAGCTCGTACAGCAGCCTGAAGACGGTCCTCCTCAAGGAGCAGCGCGTCATCTTGTCGCAGCTGCTCTTGCTCAAGCTCATCATAAGCGAGCACTCGAGGTGACCCGTATACGAGTTCCGTGGGGAGAACTGCCTCTGCTCCATAGACTAGAGCGAAAGGTGTCTGGCCAGTGGCTCGATTTGGCGTCGTCCTGATCGACCAAAGAACCACCGGCAGCTCCTCGATCCAGTTCTTCCGCACTTGCGCAGCCTGTCGAAAGTTCTGGTCTTGAGCCCGCGCAGCACTTCAGCATTTGCCCTCTCCGCTTGACCGTTGCTTCTCGGATGAGCAACAGAAGCGAAGCAGACCTTGGCGCCAAGATCTTGGACGTACTGCATGAAGGTGCGGCTCGTGAATTGCGTGCCGTTGTCGGTGATGATCCTGTTAGGGATCCCGAAACGGCAAACAATCGACCTGAAGAACTTGACTGCTGACTGTGCTGTCACCTTCCTCACTGGTTCCACTTCCGGCCACTTTGTGAACTTGTCGATTGCAACGTACAAGTACTCAAAGCCCCCGACAGCTCGGGGAAAGGGGCCGAGGATGTCGAGCCCCCAGACCGAAAATGGCCAGGATAAAGGGATCGTCTGGAGAGCTTGAGCTGGCTGGTGTATCTGCTTGGAATGGAACTGGCACGCTTCACACTTGGTTACTTGTGCAGTTGCATCCTGGAGGGCTGTCGGCCAAAAGAAACCTTGCCGGAACGCTTTGCCGGCAAGTGCTCTTGCGCCAATGTGGTGACCACATATGCCTCCATGTATCTCTGCCAACAGCTTTTGTCCGTCTTCCCGGTGAATACACTTCAATTTCACACCGTTGAGTCTTCTTCTGTACAGTGTGTTGTCGACAAACTGGTACATACTTGACTGCCGGGCTACTCTTTCCGCTTCTTCTTGCTCTTCGGGAAGTTCTCCTGTCTGAAGGAAATGGACAATCTGCTGTGCCCATGTTGGAGCTTGCGGCTCGACAACAAGGACTAAAGGCACATCTGCTGCTGTGGGAACATCCGCTTCTACGGCAAGAACCTGCGGCTCAGCCGGAGCTTGACGTTCCCCGGCAAGCTTGTCGGAGCAAAACTTGTCGGGAGCATCTGCTTCAACGGAACAAGCCCTAAGGCTTGCCGGAGCAGACTGCTCCTCAGCATCCTTGGTGTTGATCTTGGGGACCTTCTTGGCGGCGGCTTCGGGGAGCTCTGCCGGAAAGTAGTCACCAGAAATCAACTTCCTCTTCTTGCTCTGTCTAGTTGATGGCGTTACGGATCGCTGAGTCAGCTTGAGCACAAAGATCACTGGTTCCACAGGTAACTTCAGTGCGGCGCACTTTGACAGACCATCAGCGATGTCGTTCTGAGCTCTTGGAACATGTTCCATCTGCAGACCGTCAAAGTGCTCTTCTAGCTTTCTCACTTCATCAACATAAGCTTCCATCAACAGACTCTGGTAATTCTTGTTCACTTGGCGGACGACAAGCTGTGAGTCACCCCTGACAATGAGCTTCTTGATCCCAAGGTCTGCTGCGATCCTGAGACCGGCAAGCAATCCTTCATACTCTACAGTATTGTTCATTGCTTGCTCCTTGGGAAAGTGCATCTGGACTACGTACTTGAGGTGCTCTCCGGTGGGTGCAACAAGTAGCACGCCCGCACCGGCGCCTTGCAGCGAGAAGGCACCATCAAAGTACATCAGCCACTCTTTGCTTGCTTCCTTGACGGGGATGCTCGTTTCTGGAATTTCTTCATCTGGTGTTGGCGTCCATTCTGCTATCAACTCTGCCAATGCTCTGCTTTGGATAGTTGAAGTGCTCTCAAACTTGAGGCCAAAGCTTGACAGTTCCAGTGCCCACTCGACAATCCTGCCTGTTGCTTCGGGATTTTGCAGTATCCTCTTCAGCGGAAAACGAGTGACGACTGTGATCTCATGTGCTTGGAAGTAATGGCGCAGCTTTCTCGAGGCCATGAGAAGGCCAAAAAGCAATTTCTGCACACCAGAGTACCTTGATCTAGCCCCCTGCAGAAGGGAACTGACAAAGTAAACTGGGCGCTGCACCATTCTCTTCTGCATCTTCTCATGCTCCTGCACAGATCTATCCTTGTCGGGGCCAGAGCTTGCCGGTGAAGTCCTCTGCTTGTCGCTGGATGCATCTGCCATGGTTGCTGGCTCATCATCCGCCTCCCTCTCCGCTACTAACGCAGCACTAACCACTTGATTGGTTGCCGCTATATATAGCAGCAACTTCTCTTGTGGCTTAGGTGCGACAAGTGTTGGAGTGGAGGACAGGTATCTCTTCAAGTCCTGCAGCACAGCTTCCACTTCCGGAGTCCATTTCATTGGACCTGCCTTTTTCAAAATTTTGAAAAATGGCAGGGCGCGCTCAGCGGACCTAGAGATAAACCTGCTGAGAGCAGCTACGCAACCGGCAAGTCTCCGCACATCCTTGACGCACTTCGGTGCTTCAATCTGCTCAATGGCCTTGATCTTGTCGGGATTGGCTTCAATTCCCCGCTGAGACACGAAGAACCTGAGAAGCTTGCCAAAAGGGACTCCAAACACACACTTCTCGGGGTTAAGCTTGAGGTTGATCTTGCGTAGATTTGCAAAGGTTTTGTCTAAATCTTGAATCAGAGTTGCTTTGTCCTTGCTCTAGACCACTATGTCATCCATGTAGGCTTCCACATTTTTGTGCATTTGCGGCTCAGAAGCGTCATGGACTACCCTTGCAAATGTTGAACCAGCATTCTTCAAACCGAAAGGCATCCGTACGAAACAATATGTGCCACATGGGGTAATGAATGCGGTCTTCTCCTCATCCTCTTATGCCATGAAGATCTGATGATATCCTGAGTATGCATCAAGAAATGAAAGCAAGTCACATCCGGCCGTGGAGTCAACAATCTGGTCGATGCGCGGCAAGGGAAATGGGTCTTTGGGACAAGCTTTATTAACATCGGTAAAGTCGATACAAAGCCTCCATTTCCCGTTTGCCTTACGCACGACTACAGGATTGGCCAACCACGTAGGATGGAGCACTCCTCTGACAAGGCCTGCTACTTCCAATTTCTTGATTTCTTCTGCAATGATTTCTTGGCGCTCCAATGCCTGTTTCCTGACTTTCTGCTTGACGGGCCGCGCATGAGGGCAGACGGCAAGATGGTGCTCGATTACTTTCCTGGGAACACCGGGGATGTCAGACGGTTGCCACGCAAACACGTCGACGTTCGCCCGCAGGAAAGCAACGAGCGTGCTTTCCTATTTAGGGTCGAGAGTGGCACTGATGGTGAAGGTACCACCAGTGCCGTCCTCCTTGGCGGACACCTTCTTGGTCTCTGGTGGAGCTGCCATTGTCTTCTTACACTTGCCGGTGGAGCTCGATGGTGCGTCCTCGACGGTAGCGCAGCACTCCGAAGAGGTGCGCTTGCCGGAGTGGGCATCAGAGCTCTTGCCGGACTTGGTCTTCTTCTTCGCCACAGGAGCTTCAGCGCCAAGTGACTTGCGGTCTGTTGCGGCTGCTGCTTTCCGGTAGATCTTATCGGTGCAGATAAGGGCATCCTTCTTGTCGCCAGGACAGAGATGACACTTATCGGGCCTGGCATCTTCAGTATGTTGTATGCATAGTGAGAGGCTGCCATGAACTTGGCGAGTGCTGGACGGCCAAGTATCCCATTGTAAGGCAATGGGAAGTCAGCAACGTCAAAAGTGACCCTCTTAGTCCTGAAGTTCAACTCACTGCCAAATGTTACTGGCAACATGATCTTTCCCTTCGGCTTGCTCCTTCCCGGATTGATTCCTTGAAATGTGCCGGTCTCTTCGAGCTCGCTATCAGGGATCTAAAGTTTCTGGAGTACCGCGGAGGAGATCAAGTTCAAGCCGGCACCGCCGTCAACTAGCATCTTAGTGACCTTGAGGTTGCGGATAGTTGGTGAAACCAACATCGGCAAGCACCCGACCGCAGTTATGCGATCTGGGTGGTCCTCAATATCAAAGATGATAGGCGTGCTGGACCATTTCAGAGGCCTGCGTGACTCGACGGGTGGTTCTGCCGCATTGACTTCTCGCACCCACTACTTGAGCTGGCAGTGTGAAGTATGCAGAGAAGCACCACCATCAATGCACAGGACCTCTGTGGCTTTCTGGAACTCCTGCTCATCGGTCTCATCTTCATCCATATCTTCATCATCGTCGTCATCTTCTTCCTCGTCGCGGCCGCGGGGAGGTCTGTCTCCTTGCCGCTGCTTGGCCTTGCCGCGGCGTCCTCCTCGGCCGGGACGTTTCTTGCTAGCTCCTCCAGCACCTTCCTGGGCTTTCTCCTTGTCGCGCCGCTCGTATTCAGCCTTTTGCTGCTCAACAAGCTGCTCGACCTTCTTGCAGCTCTGGAGGTCATGGCCCTTGGTGCGGTGGATCTTGCAGTATTGCTTGTTGGTGCCGTCCTGCTTGTCGGCAACCGCCACATCTGCGGCAACCTCCTTGCCGGAGCTACCAGCTTTGGCTTCTTGCCGGACTGCTCAACGACTAGCACCTCTTTGCCTTTCTTCTTCCTGTTGTTCCGCCGCCGGTTTTTCCTTGCCGGGGCAGTCTCCTCACTATCAGATCCTCCTGCTCCTGTATTCTCTCCGGGGAGTTTCCTCCCTTCCTCAGCACGTGCACACTTGTCGGCCAGGGCATATAGCTCACTGACATCTCTGATCTTGCACATCGCCATCTCCTCCCGCATCCTGCGGTTCCGCACGTTCTGATGGAACGCGCTGATTACCGCGGCAGGGTGGACATCTGGGATGTTGTGCTGTACACGGCTGAATCTCTGAATGTACTTGCGCAGGGGCTCTCCTTCCTTCTGGGCGAGCAGATGAAGGTCGCTCTCTTGGCCATGAGGCTTGTGGCCGCCTGTAAAGGCGCCGACAAACTGATGGCATAGATCTGCCCAGGAGGATATGGAGTTGTCCGGCAATTGCATGAGCCAGGATCTGACATTGGGCTTGAGCACCAGCGGGAAGTAGTTGGCAAGGATCTTGTCGTCCCGCCCCCCAGCAGCTTGCACCGCGATGGTGTAGATGCTGAGGAACTCCGACGGATGCGACTTGCCGTCGTACTTCTCTGGTACATCTGGCTTGAAATTCTTCGTGCTGGGCCACTGGACTTGCCGCAGCTCACGAGTGAACGCAGGGCAACCTACCGTGTACGGCAAGTCGCCTGGTTCCTCTGGCGCATGCATGTCAACAGAGGGTCCAGCGCGCTTGTCGGATTGACGTCGCGCTTCTCTTCGGCGCTCGATGCGAGTACGAGCGTCTTCTTGCTGTCGTTTGTGAAGAACTTGGCGCTGATCGCGACGAGCTCGTGGATCTGATGATGTGGTGGAGTCACTGTCGAGGTGGATCCGACGAGTCGGCGATCTTGGCCTTCGGGTGGAGAGTGCATGGTGGTTGCACCCCCACCGGTTTCGTCGCCACCGGCTCGTGCCTGGCAGTCCTGCCGCGGCCGCGATGCACTTGGCTGCCGCGGAGTGTCGCCGTTGGCAAAGCCGATGAGACTCTGAATGGTGGCCCTCCATTGGTCGATCTTGTCTTCCGCTGGAGGGTAATCCAGGAGCAGTTGAGCTCGCGCCAAAGCTTCTGCTGGAGTGGTGGGCGGCAGTGGCGAACGGTGCGAGGAGCGGGATATGCTCGGACTTCTAACTATGTTAGAAGGAGCAGTATCCCGTCCAGGCGATCGTGTCTCGCTCGTGCCAGCATGTTGGCGTGCATGCTGGTCTTGAGCACCCTGAGATCCACCAGCTCGATCTTGGCCCAACAAATGTATGGTACTGCGAGTACCATGATGCTGTCGGTCCTGCGCCTCCTGAGATGGGCGCGGTACATGTACGGACGTCGAGGTCTGTGCAGCCCTGTCCTTGGACCTGGCAGCGTCGTGAGCTTCCTCGTCGACGTCCGTTCTTCCGCCGGCGTCTACTCCACCACCCGTTTGCTCCAGTGGTGGTGGAAGTGACATGGACGGAGTAGCTGCCGCCGAAGTTTTCTTCTTCGGTGGCATGTCGATGAAGGAAATGAAGATCTAGCTCGTGTGAACGCCGGATCAGGTTCACACAACCTCAACGCCCCCTACCTGGCGCGCCAAAGATGTCAGGGAAGCTGATCCACGAACACCTATGGGGCCGGCGGACCGAGCCCCTTTCGGTTCGGCGGGGGCGGAGGTCGCACGAAGAGCAGATCGAGGCGAAGCACACGAGCAGTTTACCCAGCTTCGGAGCTCTCCGGAGAGATAACACTCCTACTGCTGCTAGTCTGATTGTATTGTGTTCTTGCTCGGGTGCGCTGAGTGCTACAGTACACACGAGACCGAGCGTGAGTGTTCTCTGGTTCCCAACTGACGCGAACCCCATCTACGTTGCGCATGGGCCTCCTTTTATATGCTCAAGGGGTCACCGACAGGTGGCAACGCAGAGAAGGGCAAAAGTGGAAGAGGGGTTGTGGTTGGTACAACCACCTGCACAGTGCATCCTACCTAACCCTGACGGCAGGGGACAAAGGCATTAAATGCCCGTCTACGTCGCCCAAACAGTGTAAAAAGGGACCGTCAGGGGCGCCACCGCTCGCCACGATGGCAGTCTTGTCAGCTTTGCATGCCACCGCGCACCGCTGGCTGCACAGCCTCTCGCCACGCGCGCCTGGAAAGGCCCCCAGGGCGACACGTTGGTGGATGTGCTGGAGCGTGGGTACAGAGTGGTAGCCTGCCGCGGCAAGCGCCTTGCCACGACCGTTGTCTTGTCGGGTCCGGAAGCTTGTCGCTCACCGGGCCTTGCCGGGACGCGCGACGCGTCGCGGCAAGTTCCTTGAAATGCCTTGATTGGCCTTCCCGGCAAGCTCCTCTTGCCGGGGCCTTGTCTCCTGAGCTTAAATACTTTGTTCTTGAATGGCTCCAAAGGAACCACGGAGGACCTTGGCGGTCGCCCGGCAAGCCTTGCCGCGGGGTGCTGCAACTGCCCCTGCACAAGTTCGGGATACTAGGGTACCCCTACTCTAGTACACCGACAAAATGTGTCTTTGCACTTATTCCATGAATCAATACTATTTTTAGGCAAAGATGAAAACCAAGTTTTAGCACGATCTCTAAGCGAAAATAGAAATAACTTCAATTTAACAATATCATTACCCATATCTTTGTTCTTTTGCATATCGCACAAATCAACAAAGTTGTGTAGATGAGTAGCAACATCTTCACTAGGAAGGCCAGAGAATTGATCTTTCATAACAAGATTCAACAAAGCAGCATTGATTTCACAAGATTCAACATCATTAAGAGGAGCAATCGGAGTGCTAAGGAAATCATTATAATTGGTATTGGAAAAATCACACAATTTAGGTTTATCTTGAGCCATCGTGACAAGCAATCCAACACACAAGCACACAAGAGACAAGCGAAAAAGAGGCGAACGGAAAAAAGAGGGCAAATAAAACGGCAAGGGTGAAGTGGGGGAGAGGAAAATGAGAAGCAAATGGCAAATAATGTAATGCGAAGGAGATGAGTTTGTGATGGGTACTTGGTATGTCTTGACTTGAGCGAATATCTCCCCGGCAACGGCGCTAGAAATCCTTCTTGCTACCTCTTGAGCATGCGTTGGTTTTTCCCTTGAAGAGGAAAGGGTGATGCAGCAAAGTAGCGTAAGTATTTCCCTCAGTTTTTGAGAACCAAGTTATCAATCCAGTAGGAGACTCCTCTCAAGTCCCATGCTCCTACACAAACAAACAAGAACCTCGCAACCAACGCGATAAAGGGGTTTTCAATCCCTTCACAGCCACTTGTGAAAGTGAGATCTGATAGAGATAATATGATAACATAAATATTTTTGGTATTTTTATGATATAGATTGAAAAGTAAAGATTGCAAAATAAAGTAGATTGGAAAATTATATGATAGAGAATAGACCAGGGGGCCATAGGTTTCACTAGTGGCTTCTCTCAAGATAGCATAAGTATTACGGTGGGTGAACAAATTACTGTCGAGCAATTGATAGAAAAGTGCATAGTTATGAGAATATCTAGGCATGATCATGATCGAAATGATTCTGCATCTACTACTATTACTCCACACATCAACCGACTCCTACCTGCGTCTAGAGTATTATGTTCATAAGAACAGAGTAACACATTAAGCAAGATGACATGATGTAGAGGGATAAACTCAAGCAATATGATATAAAACCCATCTTTTTATCCTCGATGGCAACAATACAATACGTGCCTTGCTGCCCCTGCTATCACTGGGAAAGGAAACCGCAAGATTGAACCCAAAGCTAAGCACTTCTCCCATTGCAAGAAAGATCAATCTAGTAGGCCAAACCAAACTGATAATTGGAAGAGACTTGTAAAGATAACCAATCATACATAAAAGAATTCAGAGAAGATTCAAATACTTCTCATAGATAAACTTGATCATAAACCCACAATTCATCGAATCTCGACAAACACACCGCAAAAAGAGTTACATTGAATAGATCTCCAAGAAGATCGAGGAGAACTTTGTATTGAGATTCATAGAGAGAGAAGAAGCCATCTAGCTAATAACTATGGACCCAAAGTTCTGTGGTAAACTAATCACAACTCATCAGAGAGGCCCTGGTGATTATGGAGAGGCCCTCCATGATCGATTCCCCCTCTGGCAGAGCACCGACGAAGGCACCAAGATGGGATCTCGCGGATACAGAAGGTTGTGGCGGTGGAAATAGTTTTTTGTGGTGCTCCTGGATGTTCTCCTGGTACGTAGATATATATAGGAGGAAGAAGTCGGTCGATGGAGCCACGAGGGGGGCACGAGGTAGGGGGGACGCGCCCCCCTAGGGCGCGCCGGGCACCCTCGTGGCCTCCTCGTTTGCTGCTTGACGTCCACTCCAAGTCTCCTGGATTCCGTTTGTTCCAAAAAGATCGCTCCCAAAGGTTTTATTCCGTTTGGACTCCGTTTGATATTCTTTTTCTGCGAAACACTAAAATAAGCAAAAAAATAGCACTTCGGGTTGGGCCTCCGGTTAGTAGGTTAGTCCCAAAAATGATATAAAAGTGTATAGTAAAGCCCATAAACATCCAAAATAGGTAATATAATAGCATGGAACAATCAAAAATTATAGATACATTGGAGACATATCACTCCCTCATGAGCATAATGAGACCTAGCCACAAACATCATGTAGGGCTATTACTGGATGATGTTTCCCGGGGCCCGAAGCTATCTAAACCCTTGTCTTGTGTTGCTTCTCTCGATTCTGATCAACCCCTCTCAAGCTACCACATAGATGCGTTGGCCTCACAACTAATTCCTCACACTAGGACATCTGCCGTGACTATTCCATGACAGTTGTTCTATTTATATGAGTAATATCTTTTATGGTCATACACCCTTGTTGAGTGGTCTATTTTTGTTGAATCTCGATCATGGTGATACACATGTTAATAATATTGAAGCCAAAAGATGCAAAGTTGATAATGATACTGCAACTTATTTGTGGCATAGCTGTTTAGGTCATATTGGTGTAAAGCACATGAAGAAACTCCATACTGATGGGCCTTTGGAATCACTTGATTATGAATAACTTGGTGCTTGCGAACCATGCCTCATGGGCAAGATGACTAAAACTCCGTTCTCCAGAACAATGGAACGAGCTACTGACTTATTGGAAATAATACATGCTGATGTATGCGGTCCAATGAGTGTTGAGGCTCGTGGTGGGCATCGTTATTTTCTTACCTTTACAGATGATTTGAGCAGATATGGGTATATCTATTTAGTGAAACATAAGTCTGAAATGTTTGAAAAGTTCTAAGAATTTCAGAGTGAAGTGGAAAATCATCATAACAAGAAAAATAAAGTTTCTATGATCTGATCGTGGAGGCGAATATTTGAGTTACGAGTTTGGTCTTCATTTGAAACAATTTGGAATAGTTCCGCAACTCACGCCACCTGGAACACCACATCATAATGGTGTGTCCGAACATCGTAAATGTACTTTATTAGATATGGTGCGATCTATGATGTCTCTTACTGATTTACCGCTATCATTTTGGGGTTATGCTTTAGAGACGACTGCATTCACTTTAAAGAGGGCACCATCGAAATCCATTGAGACGACACCTTATGAACTGTGGTTTGGCAAGAAACCCAAGTTATCATTTCTTAAAGTTTGGGGCTGCAATGCTTATGCGAAAAAGCTTCAACCTGATAAGCTCGAACCCAAATCGGAGAAGTGTGTCTTCATAGGATACCCAAAGGAAAGTGCTGGGTACACCTTCTATCACAGATCCAAAGGAAAGATATTCGTTGCTAAAAATGGATCCTTTCTAGAGAAGGAGTTTCTCTCGAAAGAAGTGAGTGGGGGGAAAGTAAAACTTGATGAGCTAATTGTACGTTCTCCCGAATTGGAAAGTAGTTTATCACAGAAATCAGTTCTAGTGATTCCTACACCAATTAGTGAGGAAGCTAATGATGATGATCATGAAACTTTAGATCAAGTTACTACCAAACCTCGTAAGTCAACCAGATTACGATCCGCACCAGAGTGGTACGGTAATCCTATTCTCGAAGTCATGTTACTAGACCATGATGAACCTACGAACTATGAGGAAGTGATGATGAGCCCATATTCCGCGAAATGGCTTGAGGCCATGAAATCTGAGATGGGATCCATGTATGAGAATGAAGTGTCGACTTTGGTGGACTTGCCCGATGATCGGCAAGCCATAGAAAATAAATGGATCTTCAAGAAGAAGACTAACGCTGATGGTAATGTTACTGTCTACAAAGCTCGACTTGTTGTGAAAGGTTTTCAACAAGTTCAAGGAGTTGACTACGATGAGACCTTCTCACCCGTAGCGATGCTTAAGTCTGTCCGAATCATGTTAGCAATTGCTGCATTTTATGATCATGAAATTTGGCAAATGGATGTCAAAACTGCATTCAATAATGGATTTATTAAAGAGTTGTATATGATGCAATCAGAAGGTTTTGTTGATCCAAAAGGTGCTAACAACGTGTGCAAGCTCCAACAATCCATTTATGGACTGGTGCAAGCCTCTCGGAGTTGGAATATACGCTTTGATAGTGTGATCAAAGCATATGGTTTTATAGAGACTTTTGGAGAAGCCTGTATTTACAAGAAAGCGAGTGGGATATCTGTAGCATTTCTAATATTATATGTGGATGACATATTGTTGATTGGAGATGATACATAATTTCTGGATAGCATAAAAGGATAATTGAATGAAAGACCTCGCTGAAGGTGCTTGCATATTGGGCATCAAGATCTATAGAGATAGATCAAGACGCTTAATTTGACTTTCACAAAGCACATACCTTGACAAAGTTTTGAAGAAATTCAAAATGGATCAATTAAAGAAAGGGTTCTTGCCTGTGTTACAAGGTGTGAAGTTGAGTCAGACTCAATGCCCAACCACTGCAAAAGATAGAGAGAAAATGAAAGTCATTCCCTATGCTTCAGCCATAGGTTCTATCATGTATGCAATGCTGTGTAGCAGACCTGATGTGTGCATTGCTATAAGTATAGCAGGGAGGTACCAAAGTATTCCAGGAGTGGAGCACTGGACAGCGGTCAAGAATATCGTGAAATACCTAAAAAGGACTAAGGATATGTTTCTCATTTATGAAGGTGACAAAGAGCTTGTCGTAAATGGTTACATCGCTGCAAGCTTTGACATTGATCCAGATGACTCTAAGTTGCAATCTGGATACATATTTATATTGAATGGTGGAACTGTCAGTTGGTGCAGTCCCAAGCAGAGCATCATGGCGGGATCTACTTGTGAAGCGGAATACATAGCTGCTTCAGAAGCAGCAAATGAAGGAGCTTTGATGGAGGAGTTCATATCCGATATAGGTGATATACCTAGTGCATCGGGTCCAATGAATTTTTTTTGTGACGATAATGGTGCAATTGCCTTGGCAAAGGAATCCAGATTTCACAAGGGAACCAAACACATTAAGAGACACATCAATTCCATCTGGCATCAAGTCATGGAGGGAGACATAGAGATTTGCAAGATACATACGGATTTGAATGTTGCAGACCCGTTGACTAAGCCTCCTCCATGAGCAAAACATGATCAACACCAAGACTCCATGGATGTTAGAATCATTACTTTGTAATCTAGATTATTGACTCTAGTGCAAGTGGGAGACTGAAGGAAATATGCCCTAGAAACAATAATAAAGTTGTTATTTATATTTCCTTATGTCATGATAAATGTTTATTATTCATGCTAGAATTGTATTAACCGGAAACTTAGTACATGTGTGAATACATAGACAATACATAGTGTCCCTAGTATGCCTCTACTTGACTAGCTCGTTAATCAAAGATGGTTATGTTTCCTAACCATAGACATGTGTTGTCATCTGATGAACGGGATCACATCATTAGGAGAATGATGTGATGGACAAGACCCGTCCGTTAGCTTAGCATTATACATGTTCCTCTGACTACTACTTTCTTCATGATGTGATGTGATGTGATGTGATGGTTATGTTTCATTGCTACTACTTTCTTCATGACTTATACATGTTCCTCTGACTATGAGATTATGCAACTGCTGAATACCGGAGGAACAACTTGTGTGCTATCAAACGTCACAACATAACATGGTGATTATAAAGATGCTCTACAGGTGTATCCAAAGGTGCTTGTTGAGTTGGCATAGATCGAGATTAGGATTTGTCACTCAGTGTATCGGAGAGGTATCTCTGGGCCCTCTTGGTAATGTTCATCACTATAAGCCTTGCAAGCAATGTGACTAATGAGTTAGTTGTGGGATGTAGCATTACAGAACGAGTAAAGATACTTGTCGGTAACGAGATAGAACTAGGTATGACGATACCGATGATTGAATCTCGGGCAAGTAACATACCAATGACAAAGGGAACAACGTATGTTGTTATGCGGTTTGACCGATAAAGATCTTCGTAGAATATGTAGGAGCCAATATGAGCATCCAGGTTCCGTTATTGGTTATTGATCGGAGATGTGTCTTGATCATATCTACATAGTTCTCGAACCCGTAGGGTCCGCACGCTTAACGTTTGATGATGATTTGTATTAAGAGTTATGCATTTTTTATGACCGAAGTTTGTTTGGAGTCCCAGATGAGATCACAGACATGACGAGGTGTCTCGAATGGTCGAGACATAAATATTGATATATTGGAAGGTTATGTTCAGACTCCGGAAAGGTTTCAGATAGGTTCGGACATTTTCCAGAGTACCGGGAGGTTACCGGAACCCCCAGGAGAGTATTGGGCCTTCATGGGATTTAGTGGGAAGAGGAGGCCGGCGGCCAGGAGGTGGTGCCCCCCTATCCAAACCGAAATTGACTAGGGGAGGGGGTGCGGCCCTCCCTTTCCTTCTCCCTCTCTCTTTCCCTCCCCTTCTCCTACTCCGAGAAGGAAGGGGGACTCCTACTAGGACTGGGAGTCCTAGTAGGAGTCCCCCTTTGGCGCGTCCCTCTAGGCTAGCCGCCTCTTCCCTCCCTCTTTTATATACGGGGGCAGGGGGCATCCCAAAGCACAACAGACAGTCTCTTAGCCATGTGTGGTTCCCCCCTCCACAGTTTAACACCTTGGTCATATCATCGTAGTGCTTAGGTGAAGCCTTGTGCCGGTAACTTCATCATCACCGTCACCATGCAATCGTGCTGAAAGAACTCTCCCTCATCCTTAACTGGATCAAGATTTCAAGGGATGTCATCGGGCTGAACGTGTGCTGAACACGGAGGTGTCGTATGTTCGGTACTTGGATCGGTTGGATCATGAAGATGTTCGACTACATCAACCGTGTTAACTAACGCTTCCGCTTTTGGTCTACGAGGGTAGGAGGACACACTGTCCCCTCTCATTGCTATGCCTCTCCTGGATAGATCTTGCGTGATTGTAAGAATTTTTTTGAATTACTATGTTCCCCAATAGCCGGCAGCTTTGCATGTCTTTCCCGACCCTCTTTGTTGCGTCCTTTAGGAAAAACCGAACGGTCAAGGAGGCCTTGTAGGATGATCGTTCGGTGCTTGATCTGAGGCATGCCAACCTCAGCAATGTCATTCGCCATGTCATTGAGCTAGCCACGGAAATCAAGAGTGCTGGCATCACATTGGAGGCTGAGACGCCGGACTCAATTCAATGGACACATGATAGTTCAAGAAAGCACTCCACCCAATTTGCTTACACTGCCCAATTTGCAGGAGGCTAGCAAAGCAGCTTCAGAGACATCATTTAGAAGATCTGGGTGCCAGGCAAAATCAAGATGTTTCTATGGTTCCTCCATCAGGACAAATTATGGTGCAATGACAGGTTGCAAAGGAGGGGCTGGGAGAATGGCTACTTTTGCCCTTTATGCATGAGAAACCTTGAGTCACCCTTTCAACTGTTTTGGGAGTGCCCAATCTCTCAGAAGGTTTGGAGCAAAGCTGCTGCATGGACCGACTGCCATGCCCTGAGACCTGATGTTTGGAGCAGTGAAGCTACATCGACGGGCTATGCCGAGAGCATTTTATCTGCTACGACCACGGTCAACTGCAAGGGCACTAAGTCGATGCTGGCTCTCATCGCTTGGCAAATATGGCTGGAGAGGAACTCCTGTGTGTTCAGAGGGAAGCAGGCGGACGAGCGACACAACATCGAGGCATGTCGACAGGATATGGAGCAATGAAGAATGGCAGACGCCAAATGCATAGAGCAACCCTTCGGGGACATGACGTGAGAGATCACACTCAAGCATACACACCTGGGAGCAAAGCCTCTCTCAGGGATTCACTGTAATTTTCTTTCAATCATTTGATCACTTGATCTGAAACATTTTGTCGATGTCTTATACTAAATCAATGAAACACGAGGACTGAGCTGGGTTCTTCAAAAAAAACTTTCTTGCTAATTTTGACCAACGCATGTGCAATCTACAAGCTAACCTCTAGGCGTCGTTTAACATAGGCAAAAATGGCATTTAGGTGACAGAGGCAAAATGGCTATTTGGTTGCGTGTGCTTAATTTATCCTTGTGAAATAGCAGTACCTCTACTCACTTATGTTTCATGTAAAGGGCAATTGTTATGGAGACGTCATAGTGTTTTAAATTGTGCCAAACATAGAGTGGTCATAATACGGCTTTTATATTTGCCTAGCAAGTAGACCCACGTATCATTGGGCCATACATTCTTTCTATCCTATTTACAACAATTTGAATCAAACAATGAGCATAAGTCAACATATATTATTACGATTCATTAATTTGAATACAACAAATAATCTAAATCAGCAAATAATCTGATCAAATAACTTGTTCAGGTACAAATAAATGCATATTAAAGTAATTTAAACACAATATCTCTTAGCCAGCTGTTAATGATGCTCAATGAGATGATCCTGAAGCTGATGATGGGAGGCCCGGTCTTCAATATTCCGATATGCATCAACAAATGCTTGAATATGTTTTGTGCATGTGCAATGCCTGACTATTGTCACAATATCTTCATAGTAAATTTAGCCTCACATATACCTCTCATCCTCTATGATCATATTGTGTAGGATCACATAAGTGTCGTGGTATTTGCCTAGACATCCTTGTTACAGAAATGAGTTGGTGCCCAGACAGTTGCAAAGCTTGATTGAAACACTCCAAATGCCGTTTCAAAGTCTTTAATATGACATCCTTGCCTCTTCGCGAAATGCTTATGCTTACTGCTCTCAAAACTAAAAATTGTCTTCGTGAATGTTGACCAAATGATGGATATATGCCATTGGCTAGATACTAGTCTTGGTCATAACAATGGTGAAAGGATCAAGAAGAGGGGTCTAGAGGGGGTGATTAGACCCTTCACAAGCAAAATTGGCATATTTTAATTTCTTCAAGTTAAGGTTGAGTTTTGTCTCAAGTTAAGACATTCACAATACATTTCAAACAAGCATGACAAGAGTATATGCAGAAGAAAGAGTAAAGCATGCAAGTTGCTAGAAAGTAAAGGGATGCGATTGGAGTTTGCAAACGCAATGGAATACGGAGATTTTTGGCGTGGTTCCAATAGGTGGTGCTATCGTACGTCCATGTTGATGAAGACTTCAACCCACAAAGGGTAACGGTTACGCAAGTCCATGGAAGGCTCCACCCACGAAGGGTCCACGAAGAAGCAACCTTATCATCTCACCATGGCCATCGCCCACAAAGGACTTGCCTCACTCGGGTAGATCTTCACGAAGTAGGCGATCTCCTTGCCCTTACAAACTTCTTGGTTCAACTCCACAATTTTACGAAGGCTCCCAAGCAACACCTAGCCAATCTAGGAGACACCACTCTCCAAAAGGTAATAGATGGCATGTTGATTATGAACTCCTTCCTCTTGTGCTTCAAATGATAGTCTCCCCAACACTCAACTCTCTCTCATAGATTTGGATATGGTGGAAAGATGATTTGAGTGGAAATCAACTTGGGGAAGGCTAGAAATCAAGATTCTTGTGGTAGGATTGGTATATCTTGATCTCAACACATGAGTAGGTGGTTCTCTCTTAGAAAATGTATGATGGAAGTGTAGGCACGTTCTGATGTCTCTCTCACTTATAGATAAGGAGGTGGGGGGTATATAAAGCCTCCACACAAAATCCAACCATTACATGCATTTGACCCAACACGGTTAGACTAAATAGATGAACTCGGTGAGACCGATTAGTTCAAAATGTGAATGTTAGGAATCTCGATGGGACCAACTGGAACAACTCGGTGGGACCGATGTGCTAGGGCTTAGGGCTAACATCAACTCGGTGGCACCGATTGCATCAACTCGGTGAGACCAAAGTGAAGCAATAAGGCAACAAAGAGAATGTCAAGCCAACTCGATGAGACCGATTGCATAACTCGGTGAGACCGAAATAAATGCAACAAGTCACAGAGCGTTGGCAAGGCTGTATTGGTGAGACCGAGATTCGTATCGGTGAGACCGAATTGTTAGGGTTTCTGGCAGTGGCGATGTCATATGAACTCGGTGGCGCCGGATAGAAAGAATCGGTGGGTCCGAGTTGGAATTTTGGATAGGAAAAGTGGTTGAGGGCTTTGGAGGAATATCACTAAGCATTTGAGCAAGCAAGCCATTAAGCAAAACCTCATCCCCTTTTAATAGTATTGGCTTTCTTATGGACTCAATGTAATCTTGGATCACTAAAACAAAGATGAAGAGTCTTGAGCTTTCGCCAATGCATGTCCTTGACACCTTGAAGGGGTTCCACGTCCTCTTGCCCTTTCCACGCCATCGTTGAACTTGTCTGAAATACACTAGACGAAAGCATTTGTCCAACAAGAGATATGTTGACATTAATTACCAAAATCACCCAGGGAACACTTGTTCTTTCAATATCCCCCTTTTTGGTAATTGATGACAGCATACATCAAAGCTTTAGTAAAATTATATGAAGAGTAACAAGTAAAGCTTTGGAGGAACATGTAACATGCACAAGTCCCCCCTACATGTATGCAATCATGTGAAGATAGAATATACTAAAATGTGAATGCATAACATGACAGAGTAAGCAGAGAGTTACATGTATCTTGGCTATATGCATCAGAGCAAGTGAAATGATTTAGAAATGTACTTTCATGTCTATGATTCCCTCTTGAAAACAGTACGTGCAACTACAAGAGATCATCATGCACATGAGTGTGATGCATATACTTACCTTGTGGTCTTGAGCTGACTTTGGAAAGATTGGACTTGAGAAAACAGGGTTAGATAACACAAGATCATTCTAAGAAAAGCAGTTTTAAGGAACCACAAGAGCACCAAGACTGGGATGACATGTAATGGGTGAGTACTAAGTACTTCATTTATATATAGACATGTCCCCAAAGATTTAAAGATGTGCAATAGGTTCCAAAGATTTTTCTCCCCTTAGGTTAAACCAAGGATCTTTCTCCCCCTGAATCTAATATTGGATAATGGAAGAACGTAGGGTGAGATAAAACTAGAGCAAACAGAATTGTCAATAGCAATAGTTAGGATTAAACATAGTGACATGTCTTTCCCCTCTTAAAGAGATGTGAAATCTTTCCTCTTGTTGATGTGCATCTTTTATAAGAGCTATGAGTGCTCTTGTTGATTTGGTAAGCTTTGATGTGCTCTCTCTCCCCCTTTGATATCAATTTCCAAGAAGGGATACTTCATGAATATGAGTCAACTAGGTGTGGTACTTGAGAGACACTACAAAGCAACATGTAGATTAGGATGCTGGTAGAGGATAAGAATCATTGAGTGGAGGTGGAAAAAAATGGGAAACATAAAATGGCAAAATGTTTTCTCAGTAGTGAAATCGGTGACACCGATCTATTTCCATTGGTAACTTTGAAATAGCAGAGCCACTAAGGGTGCTTATCGGTCAGACCGAGTTAGTCCATGTCGGTTGTACCGATGGACTGTGCACAAGGAATCCTTGTATTTCGGTCTAGCCGGTAGGCTTGGATCGGTGAGTCCAAGTTCAACCCAGAGGAAAATCTTGTCATCTCAGCTCATTTGGCAAATGAAATCTCACAAAGATTTTCAAGGAATCTGTTGGGAAACATAGCATGCAATTTCAAAAAAAAATCCTACGCTCACGCAAGATCTATCTAGGAGATGCATAGCAACGAGGGGGAGATTGTGTCCACGTACCCTCATAGACAAAAAGCGGAAGCGTTTGACAACACGGTTGATGTAGTCGAACTTCTTCTAGCTCCGACTGAGGGAGTCCTGGATTAAGGGGTTCTAGGAAGTCCGGACTATTAACCTGGGCCGGACTATTGGGCTATGAAGATACAAGACCAAATACTTCTTCCCGTGTCCGGATCGGACTCTCCTTTGCGTGGATGGCAAG
The DNA here is from genome assembly GCF_018294505.1 of Triticum aestivum. Taxonomy (NCBI): domain Eukaryota; kingdom Viridiplantae; phylum Streptophyta; class Magnoliopsida; order Poales; family Poaceae; genus Triticum; species Triticum aestivum. The sequence goes on along the minus strand of NC_057795.1, from coordinate 385,567,617 downwards.
CTTGATGATTCGGATATATAGATTCCTTTCTATGTAACCGACTTTGTACAACCCTAGCCCCCTCCGGTGTCTATATAAACCGGAGGGTTTAGTCCGTGAGGCAATTATGATCATAATCATATAGGCTAGACTTCTAGGGTTTAGCCATTACGATCTCGTGGTAGATCAACTCTTGTAATACTCATATTCATCAAGATCAATCAAGCAGGAAGTAGGGTATTACCTCCATAGAGAGGGCCCGAACCTGGGTAAACATTGTGTCCCCCGTCTCCTGTTACCATCGACCTTAGACGCACAGTTCGGGACCCCCTATCCGAGATCCGGCAGTTTTGACACCGACATTGGTGCTTTCATTGAGAGTTCCACTGCAACGTCACCAAAAGGTTTTGATGGCTCCATCAATCATCTACAACAATGTAGTCCAGGGGGAGGTCTATCTCCCCGGACAAATCTTCGTATTCGACGGCTTCTCACTGCGGGCTAACTCGCTTGGCCATCTAGAGCAGATCGACAGCTACACCCCTGGCCATCAGGTCAGGTTTGGAAGCTTAAATTACATGGCCGATATCCGCGGAGACTTGATCTTTGACGGATTCGAGCCTGTGACAGCCGCTCCCTGCCACCATGATGAACATGACTTAAATCTGTCATCAGACCGTGCTCAGGAGATTGCACCTGTAACTGCTCTGGCCCAAGATCTGGAGCAGATCGCGCCGTCCGAGGATGGGAAGCTTAACCCCGCCATGGGAGCCGCAGACTCAGCGGCATTGGAGCCGAACATAGATCCGACCTTGAGCAGAGCCTGTGTCATCGGAACCTCGGAGTCATCTCTAGCCATAGGTTCCGAACCGCGTACATCCGCGCCCATCGAAACTGATCGGGTGCCGATCATCGAGTTCACCTCCGCGGACATCTTCCGGCACTCGCCTTTAGGCGATGTGCTAAGCTCGTTAAAAGCCCTCTCCTTATCAGCAGATTCTTAGCTGAACTATATCCGGCTTGAATGGGAGGCAGATGACGGAGAATTTCGCTTCCCACCCACCACGCATTGCATAGCCACTGTCGAAGACTTAACTGACATGCTTGACTACGACTCCGAAGACATCGACGGTATGGACGACGATGCAGGAGAGGAGCAGGAGCCACCACCCATAGGGCACTGGACAACCACCTCCTCATATGACATATACATGGTGGACACACCCAAGAAGAACAATGGTGACAATGAAAAACTAGTTGAGGATAAGCCTCCTGAGATACAGCCAAAATGCCGGCGTCAGCGGCGCCGCTCTAAACCACGCCGTGGAAAAAATAGCAATAGTGGCACATGAGAGGATAACACTCCGGACGATGCCGAAGATAATGAAGACCCCGTTGAGCCAACCTCCGAACAGGACGAACGGGAAGATGGGCGAGTTAGCCCTGATGAACAGGCCATGAACAAAGACTCGAAGGACAACAACTACATCCCACTCTTCGAGGACGAGGTGAGCCTCGGCGATGAAGAATTTATCGTGCTTGAGGAACCTTTCGAGCAGGAGGGCTTTAAGAGCCGGCTAATAGCCACTGCAAGGAGCCTGAAAAAGAAGCAGCAGCAGCTTCAAGCTGATCAAGATCTGCTCAACAACAGATGGACTGATGTCCTGGCAACCAAGGAATACGGCCTCGAGTGCCCAACCAAAAGTTACCCAAAGCGCAAATTGTTGCCCCAACTCGATGACGAGGCGCTGGATCCTGTCGCACCAGCAGTTAATGCTGCTGAACGAAAACCACGTGGCTGGGATAAAGCGGCCTCTCAAGCCGAACACCAGCCTGCACCCCCTCGCCATAAGAACACAAACACAATAGCTCGAGGATACACATATGACCTGCAACATGACTTGGAAAACAAAGCAGGCTAGAGGAGATCGATCTATGGATCACGGGGGCGTGCCCAGATGCGCGATAATGGCCACCAAGCCGGACGTGACAAATATCACCACATCTGAGCTAAAAACCACAAACGAACTCCATCCGAGCTACGTCATGATTTGGCTCGATATAGAGGCACCGCACACCCCCTATGCTTCACTGATTTAGTAATGGAACATGAATTCCTGGAAGGGTTTAAACCCGTGAACATCGAATCATACAATGGGACAACAGATCCCGATGTACGAATTGAAGATTTTCTTCTCCATATTCATATGGCCTGCGGTGATGATCTTCACGCCATCAAATACCCCCCATTAAAACTCAAGGGACCAGCTCGACACTGGTTGAACAATCTGCCCAAAAACTCTATTGGCAGCTGGGAGGACTTGGACGATGCCTTCCTTGACAACCTCCAAGGTACCTATGTCCAAACTCCGGATGCCGATAACTTAAGTCACATAATCCAACAGCCCGGAGAGTCAGCCAGGAAATTCTGGACTAGTTTCTTAACTAAAAAGAACCAGATCGTAGATTGTCCGGATGTCGACGCCCTAGAGGCCTTTAAGCACATCATCCATGACGAATGGCTTGCCCGACACCTCGGCCAAGAAAATCCGAAGTCCATGACAGCCCTTACGACACTTATGACTCGCTTCTGTGCGGGCGAAGATAGCTGGCTAGCCCGTAGCAATAACAATGCAAGCGAACCTGGCACGTTTGAAGCCAGAAATCGCAATGGCAAGCCCCGACACAACAGACACAAGCGTCGAAACAACGGTGACAGCACCGAAGACACGACGGTCAACGCCGGATTCAGAGGCTCTAAGTCTAGTCAGCGGAAGAAGCCATATAAAAGAAATAGTCCGGGCCCGTCTAGCTTGGACCACATACTCGATCGTCCATGCCAAATCCATGGCACGCCTGATAAACTAGCCAATGATACCAATAGAGAGTGTTGGGTTTTTAAATAGGCCGACAAGTTAAACACCGAGAATAAGGATAAGGGGTTGCACAACGAGGACGATGACGAGGAACCCCGGCCACCGAACACAGGGGGATAGAAGAAGTCCCCCCCCAAGTTAAAACGGTGAACATGATATACACTACCCACATCCCCAAGAGGGAGCGCAAGCGCGTGCTCAGGGACGTCTACGCGATGGAACCCGTCGCCCCAAAATTCAATCCATGGTCGTCCTGTCCGATCACCTTCGATCACAGGGACCATCCGACCAGTATCCGTCATGGCGGTTCAGCCGCACTGGTCCTTGACCCAATCATTGATGGATTCCATCTTACGAGAGTCCTCATGGATGGTGGCAATAGCCTGAACCTGCTCTATCAGGATACAGTGTGCAAAATGGGTATCGATCCATCAAGGATCAAGCCCACAAAAACCACCTTTAAAGGTGTCATACCAGGTGGTGCCGCATGGCTCTGTGACATAGAACCACTTTGATTGCCACCCTTTGATCGTCTCCATGAAGGATCCTTCGGGCCATTTGATCTTGGGCATCTTTCCCACCATGGCACCTCTGCACTCTGCTTGTTGACCACTCACCACCTTCGGCTTCACATTGAAGGTTTTTAACCATAGCCCGAAGTGAGGTGGGATGCGAAGGAAGGCCTCGCACACGACAATAAATGCCGAGATGTTGAGGATGGAGTTGGGGGCCAGATCGTGGAAGTCCAGCCTGTAGTAGAACATGAGTCCATGGACGAATGGGTGGAGAGGGAATCCCAGCCCGCGGACGAAGTGGGAGATGAACACCACCCTCTCATGGGGCTCGGGGGTGGGTATGATCTGTCGCGCGCCCGGAAACCGATGGGCGATCTCCTTGGCCAAGTACCCGGCCTCCCGGAGCTTCACAATATCCTTCTCATTGATGGAGGATGCCATCCACTTGCCCTGCGCTCCGGATCCAGACATGGCTGGAGTGCTTTCTGGGGGTTGAGAACATGAGAACTTGGGTGCTGGAGCTCGAGAACGGATGGGCAGAGAGAGAAGGCGTGAGTAAACAAGGTGGATCCTTATCCCTTTATAGAGTTAGTGTATATTATGCGCTGCTACGTCTTGAGCTTGCGTTGGTTTTCCTCGAAGAGGAGAGGGTGATGCAACAATAGTAGCGTAAGTATTTCCCTCAGTTTTTGAGAACCAAGGTATCAATCCAGTAGGAGGCTCCTCAACAAGTCCCACGAACCTACACAAACAAATAAAGAACTCGCAACCATTGCGACAAAGGGGTTGTCAATCCCTTCATGGCCACTTGCGAAAGTGAGATCTGATAGAGATAGTATGATAACATAAATATGTTTTTGGTATTTTATAATATAGATGCAGAAAATAAAGATGCAAATAAAAGTAGATTGGAAGCAAATATGATAAGAGATAGACCCGGGGGCCATAGGTTTCACTAGAGGCTTCTCTCGAGATCATAAGTATTACGGTTGGTGAACAAATTACTGTCGAGCAATTGATAGAAAAGCGAATAATTATGACGTTATCTAGGCATGATCATGTATATAGGCATCACGTCCATAACAAGTAGACTGAATCCTGCCTGCATCTACTACTATTACTCCACACATCGACCGCTATCCAGCATGCATCTAGAGATTAAGTTCATAAGAACAGAGTAACGCATTAAGGAAGATGTCATGATGTAGAGGGATAAACTCAAGCAATATGATGTAAACACCATCTTTTTATCCTCGATGGCAACAATACAATATGTGTCTTGCAACCCTTTCTGTCACTGGGTAAGAACACCGCAAGATTGAACCCAAAGCTAAGCACTTCTCCCATGGCAAGAAAGACCAATCTAGTAGGCCAAACCAAACTGATAATTCGAAGAGACTTGCAAAGATAACTCAATCGTACATAAAAGAATTTAGAGAAGATTCAATTATTATTCATAGATAAATCTAATCATAAACCTACAATTCATCGGATCTCGGCAAACACACCGCAAAAAGAGATTACATCGAATAGATTTCCACAAGAGAGGGCGCGAACATTGTATTGAGATCCAAAAAGAGAGAAGAAGCCATCTAGCTAATAACTATGGACCCGTAGGTCTGTGGTAAACTACTCACAACTCATCGGAGAGGAAAGGATGTTGATGTAGAAGCCCTCCGTGGTCGATTCCCCCTCCGGCAGAGTGCCGCGAAGGCTCCAAGATGGGATCTCGCAGATACAGAAGGTTACAGTGGTGGAAATTGTGTTTCGCCCTGCCCCCGGATGTTTTTGGGGTACGTACGCTTATATAGGAGGAAGAAGTATGTCGGTGGACGCCCGAGGGGCCCACGAGACAGGGGGCATGCCCTACAGAGGGGGACACCCTCCTATCTCATGGAGGCCTCGGTTGTTTCTTGACTTGCACTCCAAGTCCTCTAGATCACGTTCGTTCCAAAATCACGCTTCCGAAGGTTTCATTCCGTTTGGACTCCGTTTGATATTCCTTTTCTTCGAAATACTGAAATAGGCAAAAAACAGCAATACGGGCTGGGCCTCCGGTTAGTAGGTTAGTCCCAAAAATGATATAAATGTGTAAAATAAAGCCCATAAACATCCAAAAGGGGTAATATAATAGCATGGAACAATCAAAAATTATTGATACGTTGGAGACGTATCATGCGCCTCCGCACTCGCCTTAAAACTCGCCAATTCCCCAAGGGCCGTGCAGGTGGCACGGTTGGGTTACCCATAACTGTATTGATGAGGATCCCACAATAAGGGGACACAATCTCTGCTTTTGACATGACGTGCCAATGAAACCACATCTCGAAATATGGAGCGACAGGCTAAAGAATGGTTCGAATAAAGATTGGGCGGCAATGTGATGTCATGCTACGCAAAAGTTGTCAGCGGATTGGACTCGTGAAAATATTATACTCTCTACGGTTGTGTGTGGAATTTTTTTTGCAGGGCTGAACACTATTTTTGTTCGGAGACGATTTTGGAGTATTCGGAGGAGGAACCCACCTTGCAATGCCGAAGACAATCTGCGCGCCGGACACCCCGTCATTGAAGCCTGGTTCAGGGGCTACTGAGGGAGTCCTGGATTAAGAGGTCCTCAGACGTCCGGACTATTAACCTGGGCCGAACTATTGGGATATGAAGATACTAGACCGAAGACTTCTTCCCGTGTCCAGATGGGACTCTCCTTTGCGTGGATGGCAAACTTGATGATTCGGATATATAGATTCCTTTCTCTATAACCGACTTTGTACAACCCTACCCCCCTCCAGTGTCTATATAAACCGAAGGGTTTAGTCGTAGAGGCAATTACAATCATAATCATATAGGCTAGACTTCTAGGGTTTAGCCATTACGATCTCGTGGTAGATTAACTCTTGTAATACTCATATTCATCAAGATCAATCAAGCAGGAAGTAGGGTATTACCTCCATAGAGAGGGCCCGAACCTGGGTAAACATCGTGTCCCATGTCTCCTGTTACCATCGACCTTAGACGCATAGTTCGGGACCCCCTACCCGAGATCCGCCGGTTTTGACACCGACACCGACCGATCAAGCACAGAACGTACGACACCTCCGAGTTTTGCACACGTTCATCTCGGTGATGTTCCTCGCCTTCTTTATCCAACATGGTGTCGAGGAAGTAGATGAGTTCCGTCAACACGACGGCATGGTGACGGTGATGGTGAAGTGATTCTTGCAGGGCTTCGCCTAAGAACCGCAAAACTATGACCGGGGGTGTAAACTGTGGAGGGGGCGCCACACACGGCTAACAATTGTTGTTGTGTGTTCTAGGTGCCCTCTCCTCATGTATATATAGTTGGGAGGGGGAAGGGAGCATAAAGGGTGCACCCCAAGTAGGAGGAATCCTACTTGGGGTCCTCCCCAATTCGCCCCCCCCCCTTCCATATTTGCCGGAGGGGGAAAAGGGAAAAGGAGGAGAGAAGGAAATGGGGGGGCACCCCTTGTGGGCTGGTATGCTCCACTTCTATGTCCCATATGGCCCATATCTTTCCCCCGGGGGTTTCGGTAAACCCCCCCCCCCTGGTACTCCGATAACTACCTGATACATTCTGAAACACTTCTGGTGTCCTAATACTATCATCCTATATATAAATCTTTACCTCTCAACCATTTCGAGACTCCTTTTCATGTCCGTTATCTCATCCGGGACTCCGAACAAACTTCGGTCACCATATCATATAACTCATATAATACTAAATCGTCATCGATCGTTAAGCGTGCGGACCCTACGGGTTCCAGAACTATGTAGACATGACCGAGACACTTCTCCGGTCAATAGCCAATAGCGGTACCTAGATGCTCATATTGGTTCCTGCATATTTTATCTTTGTCGGTCGAACCATTATAAGATATGTTATTCCCTTTGTCATCGATATGTTACTTGCCCAAGATTCGATCATCGGTATCTTCATACCTAGTTCAATCTCGTTGTCGGCAAGTCTCTTAACTCGTTCCGTAATACAGCACCCTGCAACTAACTCATTAGTCACTTTTCTTGCAAGGCTTCTTATGATGTGTATTATCGAGAGGGCCCAGAGATACCTCTCCGATACTCGGAGTGACAAATCCTAATCTCGATCTATGCCAACCCAACAAACACCTTCAAAGATACATGTAGAGCACCTTTATAATCACCCAGTTACGTTGTGATGTTTGATAGAACACAAGGTATTCCTCCGGTATCCGGGAGTTGCACAATCTCATAGTCGAAGGAATATGTATTTGACATGAAGAAAGCTATATCAATAAAACTGAATGATCAATATGCTAAGCTAACGGATGGGTCATGTCCATCACATCATTCTCCTAATGATGTGATTCTGTTATCAAATGACAACTCATGTCCATGGTTAGGAAACCTTAACCATCTTTGATCAACGAGCTAGTCAAGTAGAGGCTCACTAGGGACACAGTGTTTGTCTACGTATCCACACATGTATTAAGGTTCCCGATCAATACAATTCTAGCATGAATAATAAACATTTATTATGAATAAGGAAATATAAAATAACAACTTTATTATTGCCTCTAGGGCATATTTCCTTCAGTCTCCCACTTGCACTAGAGTCAATAATCTAGATTACATAGTGAGGGAGTCCTGGATTAAGGGGTCCTTGGACAGCCGGACTATATGCGTACGCCAGACTGTTTGACTATGAAGATACAAGATAGAAGACTTCATCCCGTGTCCAGGTGGGACTCTCCTTGGCGTGGAAGGCAAGCTTGGCGATTCGGGTGTGTCGATTTCCTTCTCTGTAACCGACTCTGTGTAACCCTAGCCTCCTCCGGTGTCTATATAAACCGGAGGGTTTAGTCCGTAGGACAAGAACAATGATAATCATAGGCTAGCTTCTAGGGTTTAGTCTCTATGATCTCGTGGTAGCTCAACTCTTGTAATACTCATATCATCAAGATCAATCAAGCAGGAAGTAGGGTATTACCTCCATAGAGAGGGCCCGAACCTGGGTAAACATCGTGTCCCCCGCCTCCTATTACCATTAGCCTTAGACGCACAGTTTGGGACCCCCTACACGAGATCTGCCAGTTTTGACACTGACATTGGTCCTTTCATTGAGAGTTCCACTGTGTCATCACCATAAGGCTTGATGGCTCCTTCAATCATCTACAACGACGCAGTCCAGGGTGAGACTTTTCTCCCGGGACAGATCTTCGTATTCGGCAGCTTTGCACTGCGGGCCAACTCGCTTGGCCATCTGGAGCAGATCAACAGCTATGCCCCTGGCCATCAGGTCAGGGTTGGAAGCCTAAACTACACTGCCGACATCCACGGAGACTTGATCTTCGATGGATTCGAGCCCATGACAGATGCACCCTACAGCCACGATGAGCATGACCTAGATCTGCCATCGGACGGTGCTCACGAAACAACACTTGTAGATGCCCTAGCCTTAGATCTAGTGCAAATCATGCCATCCGAGGATAGGAGGATGGACCTCGCCAGGGAAGCCGCACACTCAATGACGCTAGTGCCGAACACAGATTCAACCTCCAACGAGGTCTGTATCATCGGACCCTCGGACTCGTCTCCGGCCATAGGTTCCGAACCGCGTGTATCCATGCTCACCGGATCTGACTGGGCGCCAATCTTGGAGTTTACCTCCGCAGACATCTTCCGACACTCACCCTTGGGTGATGTGTTAAACTCATTAAAATCTCTCTCCTTGTTAGGAGATTCTTGGTCGAACTATGTCCGGCTTGAGTGGGAAGCGGACGACGAGGAAATTTGTTACCCACCCACCACCCACTTAATAACCACTGTCGACGACCTAACCGACATGCTTGATTTCGACTCCGAAGACATCGGCGGTATGGACGACGATGCCGGAGAAGAACAGGAACTACCGCCCATAGGGCGCTGGACAACCACCTCATCGTATGCCATATATATGGTGGACACACCTAAAGAAAACAATGGCGAGGACTAAAAGGATGCAGTGGAGTATAATCTTCCTGAGAAGCAGCCGAAGCGTCGACGTCAGCGACGCCGCTCTAAACCACGCCATGGTAAAAACAGCAATACCAATACAAGGTACAATAGCACTCCGGATGATGCCAAAAATGAAAACGACCCCGCCCAGCCAAGCTTCGAACAGGCCGGACGGAAGGACGGGCAAGCCAGCCCTGATGAACAGGCCATGAATGAAGACTCGGAGGATGATAATTACATGCCTCTCTCCGAAGATGAGGTGAGCCTCGGCGACGAAGAATTTACCGTGCCCGAGGATCCCGTTGAGCAGGAGCGCTCCAAGCACCGGCTTATAGCCACTGCAAAGAGCCTGAAGAAAAAACAGCAGCAACTTCAAGCTGATCAAGATCTGCTCACTAATAGATGGACTGAGGTCCTGGCAGTCGAGGAATGCGGACTCGAGCGCCCAACCAAAAGTTACCCGAGGCGCAGGTTGCTACCTCAATTCGAGGACGAGGCACTAGAGCCCACACTACGAGCGCATGATGCAGCTGACGGACCATCGCGTGGTCGAGATAAAGCGGTGTATCAGTCCGAACACCAGCCCGCACCCCGTCGCCGAACAAATAGAAACACAAAGGCTCGGGGATACACACATGACCTGCGATATGAATTGGAAAACAAAGCAGGACAACCCAGTCGATCTACAGATCACGGGGGCGCGCCCCAATGCGCGACAACGACCTCCACGCCGGATATACTAAATACAAATCTGTCCGGGCCAAATACAGCAGACCAGCTCCATCCGAACTGTGTTGCGAAGTAGCCTGGCATAGAGGCGCCGCACACCCCCTATGCTTCACTGACAAAGTAATGGAACATGAATTCCCAGAAGGATTTAAACCCGTAAACATCGAACCATATGATGGGACAACAGATCCCGCGGTGTGGATCGAAGACTTCTCCACATTCACATGGACCGCGGCGATGATCTCCATGCCATCAAGTATCTCCCGCTAAAACTCAAGGGACCAGCTCGGCACTGGTTGAATAGTCTGCCCAAAAACTCCATTGGCAGTTGGGAGAACCTGGAAGACGCATTCCTTGACAACTTTCAGGGCACTTATCTACGACCACCGGACGCTGATGACTTAAGTCATATAACCCAACAGCCCGGAGAGTCTGCCAGGAAATTCTGGAGTCGGTTCTTAACTAAAAAGAACCAAATCGTCGACTGTCCGGATGCCTAAGCCCTAGCGGCCTTTAACCATAACATCCGTGATGAGTGGCTCGCTCGACACCTCGGCCAAGAGGCCGAAGTCCATGGCAGCTCTTACGATGCTCATGACCTGCTTTTGTGCGGGCGAGGATAGCTGGCTAGCTCGTAGCAACAGCACCTCAAGTAAACCTGGAACTTCTAAATCCAGAGATGAAAATGGCAAGCCCCGACGCAGCAAACACAAGCGTCGAAACAACGGCGATAGCGCCGAAGACACAACTGTCACCATCGGATTCAGCGGCTCTAAGACCGGTCAAAGGAAGAAACAATTCAAAAGAAACAATCCGGGCACATCCAGTCTAGACCGCATACTAGACCGTCCATGTCAAATTCACGGCACCCCGGGTACACCAGCTAATCATACCAACAGAGAATGATGGGTCTTCAAACAGGCTGGCAAGTCAAATGCCGAAGGCAAGGAGAAGGGGTCACAAAGCAATGACGATGACGAGGAGCCCCGGCCACCGAAGACAGGATGGCAAAAGAAGTTTCCTTCGCAAATTAAAACGGTGAATATGACATACGCCACCCATATATCCAAGCGGGAGCGGAGGCGCACACTTAGGGACGTCTACGCGATAGAGCCAATCGCCCCAAAGTACAACCCATGGTCGTGCGGCTCGATCACCTTTGATCGCAAGGATCATCTGACCAGTATTCATCATGGCGGTTCAGCCGCACTGGTCCTTGACCCAATAATTGATGGATTCAACCTCACGCGAGTCCTTACGGACGGAGGCAGCAGCATGAACCTGCTTTATCAGGATACAGTGTGCAAGATGAGTTTCGATCCTTCAAGGATCAAACCCACTAAAACCACCTTTAAAGGCGTCATACCAGGTGTTATGCCTGCTGTACAGGCTCAATCACTCTCGAAGTGGTCTTCGGATCCCCGGATAATTTCCATAACTAAGAGTTAATCTTTGATATTGTCCCTTTTCATAGCGGCTATCATGCACTGCTTGGACGAACTGCATTTTCTCGATTCAATGCGGTGCCACACTACGCTTATCTTAAGCTTAAGATGCCCGGTCCACATGGTGTCATAACAGTCAATGGAAACACTGAATGGTCCCTCCATACCGTAGAGCACACCGCCGCCCTAGCCACAGAAGCACAGAGCGGCCTTTTTCAATTGAACATTCATTCGACGGCCAAGCTCTCGGACACTGTCAAAAGAGTCTGAACTACCCCGCGACAGGATATCCCAGCTCGTCAAGAGCTCAACTAACCACTTCGGTGATAGACGGAGGCATAGCTAGGTTATGTCCCACAATACGGATTAACCGCTCTGGGACACACAAACATTTTTTGCATTTTCTTTTCAGGTTCACTTTTGTCTAGGCCATCACTGGCGACCTGGCGACCGGACCTATGAAGGTACGAACATACCAAGGAGGGAAACAGCTCGAACGTGCAAGGGAATCCCTAGATATTCCCCTTGACAATCATCCTATTATTCTCCGGATCCACACACAGCTTCCCCCTGGTCTCAACAGGTTGCGAAGTCATATTCCTTGTTTTTGCACTACTTGTACTCATACGCTTCGACGTATTATTCAATTACAACCTGTGGCTTTATATGGCATTCACTTTCTGTTCTTTCTTATTGATATTTTTTGTCAAGTAGCAGACATACACTTTGGTACGCCTTAATAGGCCAGGGGCTTCGTTGTACCCATAATACAGCAAGAAAGTCCGAACACCTTCACGGACGTTCGGCACCCTGAACTTACAACATTATATGCATCGGCTCCGAATCATGTATTGGGTCAATAGTTGGGTTATCCGGCTCCTGTGCTTGCTACCCTACGTTCCGCTATATCGGCTAGGATAGTAAAGGGAGAACTACTACGATTGTGTCCCTGTTCTTCCGGACGAGCACCTTAGTAGATAAAGCCGAAAACTGACTGTCATGATGCGGCGAGAGCTAGTCAGCTGTTCGAGAGGTTACAAAATCTTTAGAGATTTCTTCCGCATTATGCGATAACTAATGCAGCGTGCGATGGATCGGTTTTTCTTTCCCGATCAGGTGCTTATAGAGCCCCTAGTTCGGTCTTCCGAACACTAGGTGTCGGTGTCAAAACCGGCGGATCTCGGGTAGGGGGTCCCGAACTGTGCGTCTAGGCGGATGGTAACAGGAGACAAGGGACATGATGTTTTTACCCAGGTTTGGGCCCTCTCGATGGAGGTAAAACCCTACTCCTGCTTGATTAATATTGATGATATGGATAGTAAAAGATTTGATCTACCACGAGATCAGAGAGGCTAAACCCTAGAAGCTATCCTATGGTATGATTGTTGTTTGTCCTACGGACTAAAACCCTCCTGTTTATATAGACACCAGAGAGGGCTAGGGTTACACAGAGTCGGTTACAATGGGAGGAGATCTTCATATCGTATCGCCAAGCTTGCCTTCGACGCCAAGGAAAGTCCCATCCGGACACGGGATGAAGTCTTCAATCTTGTATCTTCATAGTCCGAGAGTCCGGCCAAAGGTCATAGTCCGGCCATCCAGACACCCCCTAATCCAGGATCCCTCAGTAGCCCCTGAACCAGGCTTCAATGACGACGAGTCCGGCGTGCAAATTGTCTTCGGCATTGCAAGGTGGGTTCCTCCTCTGAATACTTCATAGAAGATGTTGAACACAAGGATAGTGTACGGCTCTGCAAAAATAAGTTCCACATACCACCATAGAGAGAATAATATCTGCACAAATCTAATCTGCTAACGTATTCCGCGGCGTGGCATCACACCACGGCCAAGCCTTTATTCGAATCATTTTACTATTCCATCTCAGCGCGTTTAGCGAGGCGGTTTCCTTGGCACGTCTTGTCAAAGCAGAGATCGTGTCCCCTTATTCCGGGATTCTCATCAATACGGGCATGGGTAACCCAACCGCGTCATTAACCATGGAGCTTGGGAGATAAGCGAGTTTTATTAGGCTGGTGGGGGCTTGTAGCTTCGGCTGCCCATATAAGGGGATAAGGATCCACCCTTTCCATTTACGCCTTCTTCCTCCTTTGCTTATCCATCCCTGCGCACTCGAGCTCCAACGCCCAAGTCCGCACTTCCCACCTCAACCTTCTCCAATCATGTCCGGAGCAGGAGGTAGATGGATGGCCTCCTCCGTCATGGAGGGGCAAATCAAAAAGTTGAGGAAGGTCGGATACTTGTCTGACGACATCGCGCACCGGCTTCCAGATGAGGGGCAACTCATCCCCACCCCTAGGCCCCATGAGAGGGTTGTATTTCTCCCCCATTTCCTCCGTGGACTGGGCTTTCCTCTTCACCCATTCGTCCAGGGGCTCATGTTCTACTATGGCCTGGACTTCCACGATCTGGCCCCGAACTTCATCCTCAACATCTCGGCGTTCATCGTCATGTGCGAGGCCTTCCTCTGCATCCAGCCCCACTTCGGCTTATGGCTGAAGACTTTTAATGTCAAGCCGATGGTAGTGGGCGGCCGCCAAGCGGAGTGCAGAGGTGCCATGGTCGGCCGAATGGCCAACGCCCTATGGCTCGAGGGCTCCTTCGTGGAGACAATAAAAGGGTGGCAATCGGGGTGGTTCTACATCACCGAGCCGCGCAACCCCAAATGGGCGGCGGCCCCCGAATTCCGATCGGGCTTCCCCACACGTCTCACTTCCTGGAAAGAGATGGGCCTAACATGGGGAGATTCGGAAGAGCTGACCGGACTTCAAACCTGCTTCCAAAAGCTAGTGAACTAGAATCTCAAGCTCGTCAACATAGTCCAGGTCATGCTTATTCGCCGGATCCTCCCATGCCAACAACGGGCCTTCAAATTGTGGGAGTTTGATCCGGCATAACACCAAACCTTGAGCAAGCTCTTCGACACTACGTACGAAGATGCCTGGAAGGTGCTGTTTAAGGGCGCCGAGGCCCCCACATCCGCTACCGAAGATTGCGGATTCAGCTCGCGGCGTCAGGCCAGCGAGGTAAGATATTCTACCCTTTACGGGACTCTTGTTTTTCATAGTCTGACTCTATGTGGGATCTAAACTCCCTTACCTTTGACAGGACTGGCTGAAGAAGTCCGGGCAAGTTAACTGTCCGGCTCCCTTACCAGAAGACCCAGAGGACACCCGATTGACGGGGCTGCTGGTTCCGGCACCTCACGTGGTGCCGGAGAAGAAGGCCAAGAAGAAGGCCACGGGGACTCGAAAGAGCTCCCAGCGCCTGGTGGTGTCAGATTCATCGCCTGACAACCCCGGAGCACCCTCCGCCTCTGAGAACGAGGAGGAAGAAGAAGAAGCCTCTTCCCCTCCAACGGGGGGAGGAAAGAAAAGGGAGGCCTCCCCAACTGGGGAGGCCGGAGGGTCCAAGAAGGGGAGGACCCTTCTGCCAGACTACGCCTCCAATGCCGAAGACAACGGGGAGGAATGGCCATCCAGGGTCAAGCCCCTGGCAAAATCGTAAGTGTCCGGATACCCGAATAACTTATGGCGTTCCTCTATTGTATGGTACCTTCTGACGCCGAATTCAATCATGCAGTCCGCCCAAGGCTCAGCTCGGCGATTCGTTGAGCGGCTCACTGGATTCGTCGGACGTGAATAGCGCTTCACTTCTGATGGCCTCCTCCCCTCTCCCTACGGACGACGCCGAGGTGGAGTCCCAAAAGGGACTAAACCAGGAGGAGGTGGTCCTGGGGGCGCCGCAAGGCGACCTCCCTGACTCCAAGCCCCAAGGGGGTAAAGCCCCGGAGGGAGCTAAGTCCGGCCCTGGGCCGGACACTGCTCTGGAACCTTCAGTGGTTCCGGAGTCCGACAGGCGGCGCCTTCGTAAGAACGGCAAGCCTACGACGCCGGCGACCTCCGTCCACCAGGAGGCGCCGGACAATTTGCTGGAGGTGCTTAATGGTGCCTCCATCGACGAGGAACACTGCCCTGTTATGAGTGCGGTGATTCAGAAGGTTCAGTCCGCCAAGACCGGGCTGACAGAAGCCTGTACAGGCTTTGAGGTATGTATTCAAAACATATAAAAATGTTACCGCATAGACAGTAGCCCCTGATGCTCAGTTTGGTGTTCGGAAAGAAAAGCCGAGCTGAGGATCTAAAAAGATATACGCAGGAGTCTAACATAAATATGTCAATATGGGAATGCAGGCTGCGCTACTGATCTCTGCCGCACAGACTGCAGAGGTCAATGCATTGAAAGAGAGCCTCGAGCGGTCCAAGAACGAGCTCGGCCATGCCAAGAAGCAGCTCGAGGACAAGGAGGGTATGTAATACCGTATGTAAATGTATATAGAAATACATGGTTGCAAATAATGGCAGGACCAATGTGAATGTTGCAGGGGCCACGACCGAGGTGGCGACCCTGAAGGAAGCGATGTCCAAGGCCGAAAACAGTGCGGCCTTGGAGCGCACCAAGCGAGAGAAGCAGGAGGCGCGGGTGGCGGAGGTGCAGCAAGAGCTCCAGGCTCTCGTGGAAAAACACGAGAGTTTGGAGCGTGGCTCGAAGACTCAAGAGTCCGAGCTCGCCTTGGCTCTTGAGAGTGCCAAAACCGCTAAGGCCGAAGCCCAGAAGGCCCTCCAGGAGATCGAGGCGATAAAGAAAATAGCGGCGGGTAAGGCATTCTTTATGCAAAGCAAGCATATAAAAGTGAATTATCTGTTACTTACCCGAATCCGGAGCTCTCCAGGAGCGCTCGCCGATCTGCCCCATAGTGTGTCTGATGCTGCTGCATTCTACCGAGCCGAGGAGGGGAGCTTGGCAGAAAAGGTGTTCTGGTCTCAATATGCTGAGGCCGGACATCCGGTGCCCCTGAGCGACCAGCTGAAGCAGCTGGTCGAGCTCCAGAAGGTGGCCGAACATGCCATGAAGGGCCTCATAGTTTGGCTGTGGCCTAGAGAAGCCATGCTTGGGAGTTACTTCGGTCTGGTGCGGCGGCTGGTGGACGCTTGTCCATTGATTGAAGTCATCAAGTGCTCTGTCTGTATTGAAGGTGCCCGTCGGGCCCTCGCCCGTGCTAAAGTGCACTGGGGCAAGCTGGGCACTGAGAAGCTATTGACGGACACGCCACCACCGGGCAAGGAGTATCGCACGCTCGAGATGTATTATAAGGGCGTCCTGAAGGGTGCCCCCTTATAGCAGGTGAATGCTCCAAAGATGTAATTTTTGAGTAGACTCGCATCTGTTGTCCTGTACGCTGAAAACTTTATTCATATGCGCTAAGCAACGCTTATTAATTTAAAATATTACCTTCTATGTGACCGTTTTTCAAATCTGAGAGATGCAAGTCGTCGGCTTCTACCCCCATGCCACGAGTGCTGGGGTGTTCGGGATAAACCTGAGCACTCTTGTTCCCATTCTTGGGTCCATCTAGGGAGGCGCTCAGCACAACGAACAAGGCCATCGGACTTATAATGTTTTATCACTCTCACTTAGCCATAGAATTCTATATTTTTAAATTTCAGCGAAGCCCCTAGTATTCGGAAGACCGAGTTCGGGGCGCTATCCACGCCTAGGCCGGATAAATCCGGCTCCTCGCTCTAAGCGGCATAAGTCTTTAGGGACTCGAAAAACCTTGCGAACAGCGATCGGTCTCTCGCACTATCATGACGGTCAGTTTTAGCTTTCTCTACTGAGGTGTTAACCCAGCTCAACTGGGGCACAATCGCAGTAGTTCTCCCAGCGCTACCTTAGCCAACATTGTGGAACGTAAGGTACCAAAACATGGAAGCTGGGCAAACCCAACTATTGACCCAAGACATGATTCGGAGCCGATGCATATAGTGCTATAAGTTCAGGGTGCCGCACTCATGAGAGTGTTCGGTCTTCCCACACCGTGTTATGGGGTGCTTAAGCCCCTGGTGTATTGGCCGTACCAAAGTGTACGGTTGCATAATGTCATGACTGAACATATTTGTATAAAAATAGATGAATACAATAATAGATAAGAGCTATGTATTGTTTATTAAAAAGGGCTGCTATGAAAGCAGAACGATACAAATAGTGCGGTAAGCAAGAGATGGGATTATTTGACATGTCCCCCCTCCAGGGGCAAGCTGCGGGACTTCAGGTAAAACAGGTATTTAGCTCGTTATAGAGACCACCTGGACATTTGACGTGGCTTGTTCTCTCCCTGGCTGTTGCATCGTGTGTTCAGCGAGTGTATTGCCGGACATGCCTTCCGAATAGTTGGGTCCTGAAAGTATATAAGAAAAAGGAAACGACAGAATAGGGAGCCCCTTAGTGCGGTTGAGCCGCATTCTGGGCGTGCCGTAGTTGTGCCCCTCCCCTTATTCCCATGGTATTTCCAAGGCGTAATTATGTACGCATGGTACCGATATCACCATCTGGCGAGGGCTGGGGTTGGGGCCGCACTGCTCTGCCCGCTCGGAACGTGCCAGCCGGCTTTGTTGTAGGTTACGTTGGGCGCGCTTGACGTTGTCCGGACGTTTAACACCCGGATTGGAGAGCTGCCTTGAGAGGCTGCTCTGTACTTCCGCCGCCAGGGCCGCTGTGTGCTCCTCCGTTCGGAGAGAGCGTTCGGTATTTCCATTTACCGTAATGACTCCGCGAGGACCTGGCATCTTGAGCTTGAGATATGTGTAGTGCGGCACCGCATTGAATTGTGCGAATGCAGTTCGTCCGAGCAGGGCGTGATAGCCACTACGGAATGGGACTATGTCAAAGATTAACTCTTCACTTCGGAAATTATCCGGGGATCCGAAGACCACTTCAAGTGTAACCGAGCCTGTACAGCTGACTTCTACACCTGGTATGACGCCTTTAAAGGTTGTCTTTGTGGGTTTAATCCTTGACGGATCTATACCCATTTTTCGCACTGTATCCTGATAAAGCAGGTTCAGGCTGCTGCCGCCGTCCATGAGGACTCTAGTGAGGTGAAATCCGTCAATGATAGGGTCTAGGACCAATGCGGCGAATCCGCCGTGACGAATGCTAGTGGGGTGGTCCCTTCGATCAAAAGTGATCGGGCAGGAGGACCATGGTTTGAACTTTGGGGCGACTGGCTCCAACGCATAGACGTCCTTGAGAGCACGCTTCCACTCCCTTTTGGGGATATGGGTTGTGTATATCATGTTCACCGTTCGCACTTGCGGGGGGAAGCCCTTCTGTCCTCTATTGTTCGGCAGCCGGGGCTCCTCCTCGTCATCGCTATGCAGCCCCTTGTCTCTAGTTTCGGCACTTAACTTGCCTGCCTGCTTGAACACCCAACAATCCCTGTTGGTGTGGTTGGCTGGTTGTTCGGGGGTGCCGTGTATCTGGCATGAGCGATCGAGTATCCGGTCTACACTGGATGGGCCCGGAGGATTTCTTTTGAATGGCTTCTTCCGCTGACCGGGTTTAGAGCCTCTGAATCCGTCATTAACTGCCGTAACCTCAGTATTGACGCTGTTAATGCGGCGCTTGTGCTTGTTACGACGTGACCTGCCATTGTTGTCTTTCGTATCCGAATTGCCAGGGCTCTTGGTTATGTTATTGCTACGAGCTAGCCAGCTCTCTTCTCCAGCGCAAAAGTGGGTCATGAGTGTCGTGAGGGCTGCCATAGATTTCGGCTTTTCCTGTCCTAGGTGCCGAGCAAGCCATTCGTCTCGGATGTTGTGCCTGAAGGCTGCAAGGGCCTCGACGTCCGGACAGTCGACTATTTGATTTTTCTTGGTTAGGAGCCGTGTCTAGAATTGTCTGGCCGATTCCTCTGGCTGCTGGATTATGTGGCTTAGGTCATCGACGTCTGGTGGTCGCACGTAAGTGCCCTGGAAGTTGTCGAGGAATGCGGATTCCAGGTCCTCCCAGCAACTAATTGACTCTGCTGACAGGTTGTTAAGCCAATGCCGAGCTGGTCCTTTAAGCTTGAGCGGGAGGTATTTGATGGTGTGTAGATCATCACCACGGGCCACGTGGATATGAAGGAGATAATCCTCGATCCATACCGCGGGATCTGTTGTGCCATCGTATGTTTCGATGTTTACGGGTTTAAAACCCTCGGGGATTTGATGATCCATTACTTTGTCTGTGAAGCATAGTGGGTGTGCGGCACCCCTGTACTAGGCTATATCGCGACGTAGCTCGGAAGAACTTTGTCTGTTGTATTCGGATAGGCCGTATTTATCGTATCCGGCGTGACGGTTATCGTCACGTGACATAGGGCGACCACGTGATCCGTAGATCGATCTTGTTTGCCTTGCCTTATCCTCCAATATGTCTCGCAGGTCTGTTGCTTTTCCCTGTGCTCTGGTATTCTTGGAGCGGCGCCGGGGTGCGGCTTGGGTTGAGGGCCGAAAGGCCTCTCTGTCGCGGCCACGGGGTGGCCGATTGGGCGCATCGTACGCTAGTGATGTAGGTTTAGTTGCTTCCTCCTCTAGTTGGGGTAGCAGCCTGCGCTTTGGTAACTCTTGGAGGGGCGTTCGAGTTTATACTCTTCGGCCGCCAGGACTTCAGTCCATCTATCGGCTAGCAGGTCTTGGTCAGCTCTAAGCTGCTGCTGTTTTTTCTTGAGGCTGCTCGCCATGGCCATAATCCTGCATTTGAAATGCTCTTGTTCGACGGGATCCTCTGGCACGACGCATTCGTCGTCGTCGAGGCTTGCCTCGTCTTCGGTGGGAGGCATATAATTGTCGTCCTCGACCTCCCTGTCTGCCGCTCTCTCATGAGAGCTGGCTTCTTCGTCCTCCTGCGCTGAATCTTGCTGGAGGGGGTTGTCTTCGGCGCTGTCCGGGGTGTTGTTTTCTCCAGTGCCGGGCTCGCCGTTTTTGTTTTGGCGGGATTTAGAGCGGCGCCGCTGACGTCGGCGCTTGGGTTGCTTCTTGGAGGGGTCATCCTCCGTTTTTTTCATCGCCATCCCCTGCTTTGGGGGTGTCCACCATGTATATGTCATATGACGAGGTGGATTTCCAGTGCCCTATAGGTGCTGGTTCTGGGTCGTCTCCTTCATCGGCGTCCATACCGTCGATGTCTTCGGAGTCAAAGTCGAGCATGTCGATTAGATCGTCGACAGTGGCTACAAAGTGGGTGGTGGGTGGGTTTCGAATTTCTTTGTCATTCGCATCCCAACCCTGCTGACCATAGTCCGGCCAGGGCTTTCCTGACAAAGAGAGAGAGTTTAGTGAACTCAGGATATCACTGAAGGGCGAGTGCTGAAAGACGTCTGCGGCAGTGAACTCCATGATTGGAGCCGAATTGGGTTCGATCGGAAGAGGTGCGGAAGGTTCGGAGTCCGGACAGGAGTCCGGCACCTTGGAGTCACTGGCCTCGCAAAGGACTAAGCCGGTATTCGGCTCTATCGCCGTAGAGATTGCAGCTCCTGGGGCGGCGTCCAACCGTCCGTCCCCGACTGGCGCAGTCGGCTCTGAACTAACGGTTGGAGCGGACATCTGAGCGGCGCTCTGGGCGCTGTCCGGCGGCAGAGCTAGATCATTCCCATCGTGACAGTGCGGCGCGCTCGGCCGTGGCTCGAATCCGTCGAAGATCAAGTCCCCGCGGATGTCGGCCGTGTAGTTTAAGCTTCCAAACCTGACCTGATGGCCAGGGGCGTAGCTTTCGATCTGCTCCAGATGGCCAAGCGAATTGGCCCGCAGTGTGAAGCCGCCGAATACGAAGATCTGTCCGGGGAGAAAAGTCTCACCCTGGACCGCGTCGTGGTTGATGATCGAAGAAGCCATCGGGCCTAAAGGTGATGACACAGAGGAACTCTCAATGAAAGCACCAATGTCGGTGTAAAAAACGGCGGATCTCGGGTAGGGGGTCCCGAACTGTGCGCCTAGGCGGATGGTAACAGGAGACAAGGGACACGATGTTTTTACCCAGGTTCGGGCCCTCTCGATGGAGGTAAAACCCTACTCCTGCTTGATTAATATTGATGATATGGATAGTACAAGAGTTGATCTACCACGAGATCAGAGAGGCTAAACCCTAGAAGCTAGCCTATGGTATGATTGTTTTTCGTCCTACGGACTAAAACCCTCCGGTTTATATAGACACCGGAGAGGACTAGGGTTACACAGAGTCGGTTACAATGGGAGGAGGTCTTCATATCGTATCGCCAAGCTTGCCTTCCACGCTAAGGAAAGTCCCATCCAGACACGAGACAAAGTCTTCAATCTTGTATCTTCATAGTCCGGGAGTCCGGCCAAAGGTCATAGTCCGGCCATCCGGACACCCCCTAATCCAGGATTCCCTCACTAGGGGTTGCGCCTACCTTTCTTTTGTCAAACTCCTATGGCTAAGTGAGGGTGATAAAGCCTTATAGTCCGATTGCCTGGTTCGTTGCGCTGAACACCTCCTTCAAGGACCCAAAATTGGGGTAAAGACTGTTTAGATTTATCCCTAACACCCCCGTACTTCCTATGTGGGGGCAGAAGCCGACGACTGGCCAACTCTCAGAATTAATATAAATAACGTCCGCACATGAGGTAAATTTTTTAAAAATAACAAGCATTATATTACATAAACGACCTTGTTCCACATTAAAACACAGGATGACATGAATTTATTCATGGGAATATAATATCCTTGGCACATTGCTCCGCCACAAGGCGGGATCCCTCCAGGACACTGTCATAATACAACTCGGGCTTGCAGTGCTCCTTCCCCGCAGGCGGTCCTTCGGTCATCAGCTTTACAGCATCCATCTTCGCCCAGTGCACCTTGGCACGGGCGAAAGCCATTCGCGCACCTTCAATACAGTCCGACAGCTTGATGGCATCAAGCCGAGGGTAGGCAAAAACGACCTGCTTCACGAACCCGAAGTAGTTGCTGGGAATCGCTTCGGTGGGCCATAGCCGGATAATCAAATCCTGCATGGCTAGTTTGGTTTCCCTATGCAGCTCGATCAGCTGTTTCAGCTAATCGATAAAGGGCGCTAGATGTTCTGGTGCTAGATATTGTGACTAGAATAGCTTCTCCGTAGAGCTCCCTTCTTCGGCTCGGTAGAATTGTGCGGCATCAGATACGCTGCACGGCAGATTCGCAAACGCCCCTGGAGAACTCCGAATTTGGGTTAGTAACAGGAATCTTTCCTTCAAATACTTGCTTTGCATAGAAAAAGCCTTACCCGACTCAATCTTTCTGTCCTCCTGGATTTCCTGGAGGGCGCCTTGGGCTTTGCCACGGGCATCGTGTGCGGCTTGACGAGCCTTGGTGAGTTCGGATTCTTTCTCCGTCAAACTCTGCTCCACGGTCTTGCACCTCCTCACGGCCTCTTGGAGCTCTTGTTGAACTTCAATGACCCTGGCCTCGTGATTTTCACGAAGGGTCTGCTCCTTGGCCACCTTCTCGGCCTCGGCCACTGCCTTCTTAAGAGCCTCGACTTTGGTCATCGCTCCTAGTGCACATCACGACATTTTTTTCGTCACATTCAATCATTCATTCATACTGAATGCAAACAATGTTTTTGCATACCTTGGTTATCCTCCAACTGCTTCTTCACTTGGCCGAGCTCTTTTTCGGCCCGCTCCAGACTCTGCTTCAGTCCGGATACTTCCGCAGTATGAGAGGTGGCAGTCAATAAAGACGCCTGCTTAGACAAAATAAAAGGTATTACATGGTAAGTCTCCTGCAAGCATATATTTGATCCTCTGTCCGGCTTTTCTTTCCGAACACCGAACAGTGTATCAAGGGCTACTATATATACTATGACACTCTTTAAAACTCGCCACTTACCTCAAATCCCGTTATAAGGCTGATGTAGGCTTCAGTCAACCCGCTTTTGGCAGACTGAATCTTCTCAATCACCGCACCCATAAGGGCACGGTGTTCTTCAATGATGGAAGCGTTCTTCAGCGCTGCCGATAAGGTATCCGACACCTCTGGCTGGGCAGAGGTCGCCGGTGGAACAGGCGCACCCCCTTCTGTTGAAGAAGGTTGCCTGCCTGATTCCGGAGTCGTGTTGGTCTCCGGAACTGTGTCCGGCTGCGGGCCAAATTCAAGATAGCCCCCGCCATCAGTGACCATGGGGGTCTCCTCCTCCATGTGTCCGACTGCCGAGGTTTGACCCTCTGGCGCCGCCTTGACAGTCTCCCCAGCTCCTCCTTGTC
Organism: Triticum aestivum; assembly: GCF_018294505.1. Taxonomy (NCBI): domain Eukaryota; kingdom Viridiplantae; phylum Streptophyta; class Magnoliopsida; order Poales; family Poaceae; genus Triticum; species Triticum aestivum. The sequence goes on along the minus strand of NC_057795.1, from coordinate 385,543,972 downwards.
CCGGGCCCTTCTGGGACGACACCTCGGTGTCATCCACGTGTTTGGGGGAGGAGGCTGTCAGGGGAGTCCCGCTGTCCATTGCGTCCGAGCCCAGTGAATCCTCCAATGAGGATTGTTCGGCGCGGGACCTGGCCGAACTGCAAAAGGCGTGACTCAATACATTAACGCTATGCGATAGTGAGTCTGGATATATGAATGTGTCCGGGTTTTATATACTCACGATTTAACCAGGGGCTGGACCCTAGGATCCCACTCTGGGCTGCTGTCGGTGGCGATGGTGAATTCATCCGGAAAGGAGGCTTTCCCCTTCTTAGACGATTCGGCCTCCAAGTGTGTGGAGGTTGTCCTCTTCTTTCTTCCCCTTGCTAGGGGGGATTGGCTTTCCTCCTCCTCTTCCTCGTCCTCGTCGGAGGAGGAGTGGGCCTTAGAGTCTTCAGACACTATGTCCGAAGTACCCTTGCCACGAAGGCCGCCCCTGGTCTCTTTGGCCTCCTTCTCGGCCTTCTTCTTCGGCACCTTGTAAGGCGCCGGGACCAGCATCTTCATCAGAAGTGGGCTGGCTTGTTCTTCTAGCAGCGGGGCCAGACAGTAGATCTGCTCTGCCTTCTTCGTCAGCCCTAGGAGAATTGTTGGAAAATATATTAGGCATTTCCCTCAGAGCATGCAGATAAAACATACATCTTGCCAACATATGAAAACTTACCAAACTCGCGGGACGGGACAATTTGTACCCGCGGTCCTCGGCTGAGTCCGGCCACGATTTGCTGGACTTAAAGATAACCTTCCAGAGGTCTTCGTGCGTTGAGCCGAAGAACTCCAGTAGGGTCTGGTGCTTGGCCGAGTTGAATTCCCATAAATTGCAAGCCCTGTGTTGGCATGGGAGAGTCCTACGAACTAACATCACCTGGACTACGTCGACAAGTTTGATGTTCTTGTCTTCCATGCCCTTGATACACGCCTAGAGCACTGCTAGCTCGTCTGACGAAGACCAGTCCAGGCCCTTCTCGGGCCAGAACGTAAGCCGCAATGGGGCTCCGGATCGGAATTCGGGAGCCGCGGCCCATTTTGTGCTGCGTGGCTCAGTGACATAGAACCACTATTGTTGCCACCCTTTGATGGAATCATTGAAGGTACCTGATGGCCATGTGGCGTTGGGCATCTTGCTCACCATGGCACCTCCGCACTCGGCGTGCTCGCAGCTCACCACCTTGGGCTTCACATTGAAAATCTTCAGCCACAATCCAAAGTGTGGAGAGATGCGGAGGAAGGCCTCGCACATGATGATGAATGTCGAGATGTTGAGGAAGGAATTGGGGGATAGATCATGGAAATCGACCCGTAGTAATACATGAGGCCGCGAACAAATGGGTGGAGGGGAAACCCTAGCCCGCGGACGAAGTGAGGGAGGAATACAACCCTCTCGTGGGGTTCCGGAGTAGGGACGATCTGTCCCACTGTCGATAGACGGTGGCCAATCTTCTTGGCCAAATACCCGGCCTCCCGAAGTTTCTTTATATCCTTCTCCTGGACAGTGGAGGCCATCCACTTGCCTCTAGCTCCGGATCCGTACATTTTCAGAATGCCTTTGTGGGCGGAGAAGGCGAATGCTTGGGCGCTGGAGCGAGAGAGAGAGAGAGAGAGAGAGAGAGAGAGAGAGAGTTGGCAGAGGAAGAAGAAGGCATGGGTGAAAAAGGGGAATCCTTATCTCTTTATAAAGGCAGCAGAAATCATGCGCCTCCCCACTTGCTCTAAAAACTCACTTATTCCCCAAGCTCCATGCTAATGGCACGGTTGGGTTACCCACGCCCGTATTGATGAGAATCCCACGATAAGGGGACACAATCTCTACTTCGACAAGATGTGCCAATAAAACCGCCTCACAAAACGTGTAGTAGCAGGTTGGGAAAACGGCTCGAATAATGACCGGGCCGCGACATGATGTCACGCTATGAAGAAGTTGTCAACAGATTAGACTCGTAGAATATTATACTCTCTACGGTGGTATGTGGAATTTGTTTTGCAGAGCCGGACATGATTCTTGTGTTCAAGATCTACTTTGGAGTATTCGGAGAAGGAACCCGCCTTGCAATGCCGAAGATAATCTGCGCACCGGACTCATCGTCATTGAAGCCTGGTTCAGGGGCTACTGAGGGAGTCCTGGATTAAGGGGTCCTCGGACAGCTGGACTATATGCGTATGCCGGACTGTTGGACTATGAAGATACAAGATAGAAGACTTCGTCCCGTGTCTGGGTGGGACTTTCCTTGGCGTGGAAGGCAAGCTTAGCGATTCAGATGTGTCGATTTCCTTCTCTGTAACTGACTCTGTGTAACCCTAGCCCCCTCTGATGTCTATATAAACCGGAGGGTTTAGTCCGTAGGACAAGAACAATGATAATCATAGGCTAGCTTCTAGGGTTTAGCCTCTACGATCTCGTGGTAGATCAACTCTTGTAATACTCATTTCATCAAGATCAATCAAGCAGGAAGTAGGGTATTACCTCCATAGAGAGGGCCCGAACCTGGGTAAACATCGTGTCCCCTGCCTCCTGTTACCATTAGCCTTAGACGCACAATTCGGGACCCCCTACCCGAGATCCGCCGGTTTTGACACCGACACATAGTAATGATTCTAACACACATGGAGTCTTAGTGTTGATCATGTTTTGCTCGTGGAAGAGGCTTAGGCAACGGGTCTACAACATTGAGATCCGTATGTATTTTTCAAATGTCTATGTCTCCCTCCTTGACTTGATCACAGATGGAGTTGAAGCTTCTCTTGATGTGTTCGGTTCTTTTGTGAAATCTGGATTCCTTCGCTAATGCAATTGCTCCAGTATTGTCACAAAAGATTTTCATTGGACCCGATGCACTAGGTATTACACCTAGATCAGATATGAACTCCTTCATCCAGACTCCTTCATTTGCTGCTTCCGAAGCAGCTATGTACTCCGCTTCGATGTAGATACCGCCACGACGCTCTACTTGGAACTGCACCAACTGACAACTCCACCATTCAATATAAATACGTATCCGGTTTGTGACTTAGAGTCATCCGGATCAGTGTCAAAGCTAGCATCGACATAACCATTTACGACGAGCTCTTTCTCACCTCCATAAACAAGAAACATATCCTTGGTACTTTTCAGGTACTTCAGGATGTTCTTGACCGCTGTCCAGTGATCCACTCCTGGATTACTTTGGTACCTCCCTGCTAAACTTATAGCAAGACACACATCAGGTCTAGTACACAACATAGCATACATGATAGGACCTATGGCTGAGGCATAGGAATGACTTTCATTTTCTCTCTATCTTCTGAAGTGGTCGGGCATTGAGTCCGACTCAACTTCACACCTTGTAACACAGGAAAGAACCCTTTCTTTACTGATCCATTTTGAACTTCTTCAGAACTTTATCAAGGTACATGCTTTGTGGAAGTCCTATTAAGCGTCTTGATCTATCTCTATGGATCTTGATGCCCAATATATAAGCAGCTTCACCGAGGTCTTTAATTGAAATACTTTTATTCAAGTATCCTTTTATGCTATCTAGAAATTCTATATCATTTCCAATCAACAATATGTCATCCACATATAATATTAGAAATGCTACAAAGCTCCCTGATATGTCTCCAATGTATCTACTTTTTCTCATGCTTTTCCTCTTGTTTTGGACTCTAATTTGCCTAATTTCAATGAAACTAATCCCGGACTGACGTTGTTTTTAGCAGAACTAGCATGGTGTGGTTTTTGTGCAAAAATAAAAGTTCTCGGAGTGGAACGAAACTTTGTGAGGATTTTTTATATCAGTAATAAGAATTTCTGGATCCAAGACCTTCCGAAGTGGGGCACCTGGGTGGGCACAAGTCACCAGGGCGTGCGCCCCTCTCCTGGCGCGCCCAGGTGGGTTGTACCCACCTGGTGGCCCCACAGATGACCCTCATGATACTATAAAATCACATATTTCCAGAAAAAAACCAGGGAGAAAGAATTATCACGATCCACGAGACGGAGCTGCCGCCAAGCCCTGTTCTTCCTCGGGAGGGCAGATCTGGAGTCGGTTTGGGGCTCCAGAGAGGGGGATCTTCGTTCTTCGTCATCACCAACCCATCTCCATCACCAATTCCATGATGCTCCCCACCGGGAGTGAGTAATTCCTTCGTAGGCTCGCTGGTCGGTGAGGAGTTGGATGATATTCATCATGTAATCGAGTTAGTTGTGTTAGGGCCTGATCCCTAATATCCACTATGTTTTTAGATTGATGTTGCTATGAGTTTTCTATGCTTAATGCTTGCCACTTTGGGCCCGGGTGCCATGAACTCAGATCTGAACCGTTTATGAATTCATCACTATATCCATGTTCTAGATCCGATCTTGCAAGTTATAGTCACCTACTATGGTTATGATCCGACAACCCTGGAGTGACAACAACCTAGCCCACTCTCGGTGATGACTGTAGTTTGAGTAGTTCATGTATTCACTATGTGTTAATGCTTTGTTCTAGTTCTCTATTAAAAGGAGGCCTTAATATCCCTTAGTTTACAATATGGAACCCGCTGCCACGGGAGGGTAGGACAAAAGATGTCATGCAAGTTCTTTTAATAAAGCATGTATGACTATTTACGGATTACATGCCTACATTATATTGATGAACTGGAGCTAGTGCCGTATCGCCCTAGGTTATAACTGTCACATTATGAATATCATCCAACGAGTCACCGATCCAATGCCTACGAATTTATCATATATTGTTCTTGCTAGGTTACTACTGTTGCTACTGCTATCATTACTGCTACAATATGACTTCTATCACTGTTACCGTTACTGTTACTACTACTGTTATCATCAAAACTATCAATAATATTGTGCTACTAATCACTTTGCTGCAGATACTTAATCTCTAGGTGTGGTTGAATTGACAACTCAGCTGCTAATACCTTCAAATATTATTTGGCTCCCCTTGTGTCGAATCTATAAATTTGGGTTGAATACTCTACCCTCAAAAACTGTTGCAATCCCCTATACTTGTGGGTTATCAAGACCTTTTTCTGGCACCGTTGTCGGGGAGCATAGCTATATTTGTTGAGTCACTTGGGATTATTATCAATTTATCACTATGAAGAATTTGAAGGATCCAAAGACTAATATATTTCCCTTAAGAACGAGGGGAGGTAAGAAACTGCCATCCAGTTCTGCTTTAGATTCACCTTCTGTTATGAGTAAACTTGCAATACCACCACCACCTGCTGTTAATTCTGATATGTCGCAAGTTATTGATGATGCTACTGCTACTACAAATGATGCTTATGATTATGCTAGTACCATGCTCGATAGTGATGATGTGCCACTTGGTGAATTTCTTGATGAACAAATTGCTAGTGTAATACAACATGATGTTGTTGAATCTGATGATGAGCTTGAAACTAAAACTCTTGAAACACTTGCTAGAGTTATCCCTCCTAGATATGAATTGCCTAAGGTATCGGAAGGCTATGTTATGAGTTAAGAGGCAACTAGAGATATTCTTGCTTGTAAGGATAGATATGATCTAGAGAAATTATTACACAAGTATAAAGAAAAATATCTGAATGCTAGAATGAAATGTGATCCTAAGTTTGCTACTTTGCCTATCTTTATTGATGATAAGGATTATGAATTCTCTGCTAACCAAGAATTATTGAATAACATATTGAAAAATTATGATGATTAGACTATTCCTAAATCACCGCCTAAACCCACTCCGAAGAAGAAGGGTATATTATATCTCAGTCCTGAAGATATGCAAGAGGCAAAGACATCTATGAAGGAAAAAGGTATTAAAGATGAGGATGTTAAAAATTTACCTCCTATTGAAGAAATACGTGGGCTTGATACACCACCACTGCCTAAGGTGGTAGAGGTAAATTCTCTTATGAAGTTTAATGAAAATGATAATCCTCACAATATGCATCCTAGCCAATGCCTTTATGAGTTTGAAAACTACATTAGAAAACAAGACCACTTCAATGTAAATGTTATGAAACAATTGAAATATAATTCTGATATGATTACTCGCTTGAGTGACTTGTTATTTAGAATCTCAAATGATGTTAGAGGTGTTGGAAAACATGCTTTTATGGTTCAAACCCGGTTAGAACAAGTTGCTAAATCACAAAGAGAATTAGTTGATGAAATGAATCATAATATACATGACTTTGCTGTTAGAGTTGCAACTATACGAGGTAAAATGACTCAGGAACCACTTTATCCTGAGGGACAACCAAAAAGAAATGAACAAGATTTGCAAAGAAATAACACAGTGCACCTAGTCCTTCTAAAAAGAAAAAGAAAAAGAAAAATGATAGGACTTTGCATGCTTTTAGTGAACCTGAAATAGACAAACCTCCAAATAATGAAAATAAAACTTCTATCTCTGATGCTGAAAATCAATCTTGTAATGAACTTCCACCTAGTGATAATGAAAAAGACAGTGTTGAGGTTCATGAAGACACTCAAACAAATAATGATAAAGAACCAGATAATGATGTTGAGATAGAACCACTTATTGATCTTGATAACCCACAACCTAAGAATAAAAGATATGATAAAAGAGACTTTGTTGATAGAAGACACGGTAAAGAAAGAGAACCGTGGGTTCAAAAACCTATGCATTTTCCACCCAAGTGAACTAAAAATAATGATGATGAAGAATTTGAACGCTTTGCTGAAATGTTGAGGCTAGTCTTTTTGCGTACTGCCTTGACTGATATCCTTAAAATGCCTCCTTATGCAAAGTATATGAAAGATATCATCACAAATAAGAGAAAAATACTGGAAGCTGAAATCTCCACTATGCTTGCTAACTATACTTTTAAAGATGGAGTACCTAAAAACTTGGAGATCCGGGTATACCAACTATACCTTGCTCTATCAAAAGGAATTATGTGAAAACTGCTTTGTGTGATTTAGGAGCTGGTGTTAGTGTTATGCCTTTTTCTTTATATAAAAGACTTGACTTGAATAAACTCACACCTACTAAAATATCTTTGCAAATGGCTGACAAATCAACTGCCATACCTATCGGTATCTGTGAGGATGTACCCATTGTTGTTGCTAATGTTACTATTTTGACTGACTTTGTTATACTTGAGATGCCCGAGGACGACAACATGTTGATTATCCTTGGTAGACCCTTCTTGAATAATGTAGGGGATGTTGTGTGCAATAAAAGCAAGGTCACTTTTCATATTAGTGGTAATGAGCATATGGTGCACTTTTCGAAGAAACAATTCCAAGTGAATGGTATTAATATTATTGAAAACTCTCCGACAATCACTATTGGAATTTTTCAAATACCTCTACCTACTATCAAAAAGAAATATGAAATGCTTATTGTTGGGGAAATGCATATCCCCATTGAGGTAACTTAGTGATTTACGAAAGTTGTTCGGTTTCATGCTAATCGAAAGTGGTTGTTAATAAGACCTGATCAACCTTATTAATGAATCATTTTTGAAGTGTATGAAGTTGATGAATTTAGTAAGCACTGCCTTTTGTCCCTACTTTTTGTTGTTTGTTTTTATTAGTTAAATAAAATAAAATGCCATGCTTTGTCTGTTTTCTGAATTTCTCATGTAATAAAAATGACCCAAAAATAAAAGTTCTCAGAATGCTCTAAAAAATTTACACTATTTTTTCTGAATATTTAAGAATTCTTGGTGCAAATAATACCAGAGGGAGGTGCACTAGGTGGGTACAACCCACCTGGGCGCGCCAGGACCCCCAGGCGCGTCCTGGTGGGTTGTGGTCCCCATGTGGGCCCCCTCACTTATCTCTTTAGCCCACATCATCACTTACCTCAAGAAAAAAATTCGCCATTGCTCTCTCTCCCATGTTCTTCAGCTCAAACCCACGGATTTTGATCTCTTAGCTTGTAGCTCCGTTTTCGTAACTGTTTCGGGGGATTGTTGCTTGGTATGTGGCTCCACCGTTTGTCCAATTAGTTTTTGTTTTAGTGGTTTATAATTTGAATAATTAACTACTCTTGGTGCTGCTGTAGATGAGCTTTCATGTTGAATTCTTAGTGTTCTAAGTAGTTTGAATGCTTGTTATGGCCTCTATGTATCCCTATGAGTAGTTGCTATCAATTTTGTGAACTTAAAATTCAGATTTTTGTTCATAGGAAAAATTGTACGCGGACATGAATATCTTCAGGAAGTTTGTGTCTAATAAGAACTACAAGGGTGTTATTGGGAAGTCTTCTGACAGTGATCTCCACCCTCGGAGGTTGGCAGAAGTACGGTTGTGCGAATGGTCGCACACCTCGTTCTTACAAGAGGCTGGAATTCTTGAGGAGTTCATGCAATATATTGCTAATGTAGGCCTCACCGACTTCATCATAGATGAGTGTGACCAGCACCAAATCCTCACAAACATCTTTGTTCAAAGTTTTACTTTCCTGCCTAGGAATAATTTTCTTGAAGTGAGCTTTGATTTATATGCTGAAAACCATCAGATACCACTTACTGAATTTTGTAACATATGCTTGATCCCCTCTGATGGGAGCTTAGCCGAGCCTAGGCCGGCTGGGTTTGAGGATTTTTATTGCACTTTGACAGTGGGAGATGAGAGAGGGGTGTCGGCCATCACTGTTGCTAGTTTACACTTTCCTGTTGTACATTATTTCGCTTTATTTGTTGCTAAGTGTCTGCTTGCTAGAAATAAATAGGCGCTCTTAGCGCACCGGACTTTGTTGTTTCACGCTGGGCACTGGAGGGTGACAACACTTATAGCTTGGGAGCTATTGTGGCTCGTCGCCTGCATCTTAATAAATCTTAGGGTGAAATACATGGTGGGATTTTTGCTACTCATTTGGCGGCTCACTTCGAGGTTGAGATACGCCCTCATGACTACCTTCTGACCAAGGTTTACCTAGACCAAGCAGCCATGGATCACCACCATTTTACTGATAATTACTCTCCTGACATCCCCATTCCTTATAACCTGGTCTTTAGCATTAAAACTCGTGATATTATCCCCTTGCCTGCACCTGCTTTGTTTGATTCTGCTGCCAGGGGCGGATATAGGATTATGCCTGAGGACATCATTGCCTATCGGAACGCGCAGGCTGCTGCGGAGGCAGCACAGGAGGAGCCTCAGCAGTGGATGAGTGGATACCTGCTCCTCAGCACCCCTACTACCCTCCAGGCTACTGACCGATTACCAACTTAGGCCAAAAGCCTAAGCTTGGGGGAGTACGTGTTTCTCACCAACATTCTATTCATGTCTACTTATCATTCTATTTGTCGGTGTTCAAACTTTTTCATTGTATCATCCATGTTTAGATTTATTATCTTTCTTTCTTCTTGTGTGTTTGAAAAACTAGTTGTAGTAATTTACTTTCTTTGCATGCTTAGTAGTATTAAAAAGAAAACCCAAAAAATTTCCTTGTTCTTCTTTTGTTTGTTGGGAGCTTTCCCATGTAAAAAGCTTTTCTCGGTTTTGCTTTTCCCTTTTATTTGCTTTTTCAAGAAAATCAAAAACTCCAAAAATATTTCAGTGTGTTTCTCTGAACTTCTTTTCCTTTTATTCGAGTCTTACAAAGGAGAAGACCACGATGAAAATGTTGAGTGGCTTTCATATGAATAATTGTTGAACTGATAAAGAGCACATTTTACCCTGTCTTCTCCTGTTGAATAAAATGTTTGCAGATTCCAGCTTAGTCCACGGCATTCCTGCACTATTTTTATTTTCATATTGCTCGTTCATGCAAGTGAAAGGCAATAATTACGACATCCAATGAACTGGCCGTGGCAGGAAGAAACTGGTATGAACTCGACTTGTTCTGTTTGTGCAAATATGTTTAACCTAGTATCCATGATTCAGCCCATTATAATTGAACATGTTTGCAATGAAAATTGGAGATTATAGTTTCTCATGCCATACATAAGTAGCTGGGAGTTGATAATGATTTACCTTGAATATCAACATAGCCTGAAAATGATTGTGATGTAGTATGATGATATGGTATCCTCCTCTGAATGTTCGAGTGGCTTGACTTGGCACATGTTCATGCATGTAGTTGAATCAAAACCAACATGGTCTTTATGATATTTATGTTCATGGTGTCCATATCCTACTCATGCTAGTGTCCAATGTTACATACGCATAATGCATGGTTATGTTGTTGCTCTCTAGCTGTCCGCTTCTCAATCTAATTTGCTAGCCTTCGCCTGTACTAAGTGGGAATTCTGTTTGTACATCAAAAACCTTGAACCCAAAGTTATTCCATATGAGTCCACAATACCTACCTATATGCGGTATTACCCTACCATCCTAAGTAAATTTGCATGTGCCACCTCTGAAAACTTCTAAAAAGTATCCTTTTTGTTTGCCTGGATCGTTCGTGGAATGACAGGAGGTGGTCGGTATCTTCCATTCTAAGCGGGTTATTCTTAGGTCGAGTGTTTATTCACTCGCCATCACACGACAAAAGGGTGGTAAAAGGGATGCCCAGTCCCAAACTGCAAACATGTAAAAGAGTTCATCTCTGAAATAATCAAACAAAAACTCTCAATGGAGTCAAAACCTTTTTTTTATCGCTTGGAACCACCACTAGCGTGCTTAGCACGGAAGGTATTGATAACTGATGGTCGTGAAGTGAATAAGAAGGGTGCATGTCTCAAAATATCATTCATCTCTATTTTAAAAATTGAGCTCTCGCACCTCTGCAAATCACTGCTTCTGAGGGAGTCCTAGATTAGGGGGTCTCCGGATGGCCGGACTATGACCTTTGGCCGGACTCCCGGACTATGAAGATACAAGATTGAAGACTTTGTCCCATGTCCGAATAGGACTTTCCTTGGCATGGAAGACAAGCTTGGCGATATGATATGAAGATCTCCTCCCATTGTAACCGACTCTATGTAACCCTAGCCCTCTCTGGTGTCTATATAAACCAGAGAGTTTTAGTCCGTAGGATGAATAACAATCATACCATAGGCTAGCTTCTAGGGTTTAGCCTCTCTGATCTCGTGGTAGATCAACTCTTGTACTACCCATATCATCAATATTAATCAAGCAGGAGTAGGGTTTTACCTCCATCGAGAGGGCTTGAACCTGGGTAAAAACATCGTGTCCCTTGTCTCCTGTTACCATCCGCCTAGACGCACAGTTCGGGACCCCCTACCCGAGATCCGCCGGTTTTGACACCGACATTGGTGCTTTCATTGAGAGTTCCTCTGTGTCGTCACCTTTAGGCCCGATGGCTTCTTCGATCATCAACCACGACGCGGTCCAGGGTGAGACTTTTCTCCCCGGACAGATCTTCGTATTCGGCGGCTTCACACTGCAGGCCAATTCGCTTGGCCATCTGGAGCAGATGGAAAGCTATGCCCCTGGCCATCAGGTCAGGTTTGGAAGCTTAAACTATACGGCCGACGTCCGCGGGGACTTGATCTTCGACGGATTCGAGCCACGGCCGAGCGCGCCGTACTGTCACGATGGGCATGATCTAGCTCTGCCGCCGGACAGCGCCCAGAGCGCCACTCAGGTGTCCGCTCTGACCATTAGCTCAGAGCCGACTACGCCAGTCGGGGACGGACGGTTGGACGCCGCCCCAGGAGCCGCAATCTCTACGGCGATAGAGCCGAATACCAGCCTAGTCCTTTGCGAGGCCTGTGAGTCCAAGGTGCCGGACTCCGAATCTTCCGCACCCCTTCATCGAACCCGATTGGGCTCCGATCATGGAGTTCACCGTCGCGGACATCTTTCAGCACACGCCCTTTGGCGACATCCTGAATTCACTAAAGTCTCTCTCTTTGTCAGGAGAGCCCTGGCCGGACTATGGTCAGCATGGTTGGGATGCGGATGACGAAGAAATTCAAAACCCACCCACCACCCACTTTGTAGCCACTGTCGACGATCTAACCGACATGCTCGACTTCGACTCCGAAGAGATCGACGGTATGGACGCCGATGAAGGAGACGACCAAGAACCAACGCCTATAGAGCACCAGACAATCACCTCATCACACGATGTATACATGGTGGACACACCTAAAAGAAGCAACGACGAGGATCAAAAGGGCACAACCAGGGATCATTCCCTCGAAAGACAATCAAAGCGGCGGCGTAAGCGCCGCGCCTAGCCCCACCTCGACAGAGACCCAGCCATAGAGCAGGGCGAATCAACGGAAGACGAACATGCCATCGAGCAACAGTTCAAACAGGGCAGACAAACCGAACAATCTGTCCCCAGCAAATATAATAGTCCAGACGACCTCACGCCGAACAAGTCGTTGGAGCACCGGAACCTCCACCAAAGGCTCGTCGCCACTGCGCGTAGCCTGAAAAGCAGAAGCGGAAGCTCAAAACAGCGGAAGATGCACTCAGAATCAGATGGTGCGAAGTACTCAATACCGCACACAAGTACGGCAACAGTCATCACACAAAGAGCTATCCGAAGCGGAAATTACTACCGGAATTTGATGAAGAGGCCTTAGAGCCCCCACAGTCAAAACACAATGAAGCCACCAGGTCGGATAGACGACCCCATGATCGACCTCAAGTGACAAAGGGCGCCGCACTCAATACGGCACGCGATCCGCCCATGGATTCGCATCAAAAAACCAGTCTAATCAGATCCATCTACGAGCCAAGAAAGCAAGCTCCAGTGAGAAATGCAACGCAAAAAATATACGAACATCGCGGCACACCTAAATACAGGGGCGCCGCACATCCCCTATGTTTCACCGATAAGGTACTGGATCATGAATTTCCAGCGGGATTCAAGCCCGTAAGCATAGAAGCATACGACAGAACAACAGACCCTGGAGTCTGGATCGAGGATTATATCCTCCACATACACATGGCCAGAGGAGATGACCTTCACGCCATAAAATACTTACCCCTTAAGCTCAAAGGGCCAGCCCCGCATTGGCTTAAAAGCCTTCCCGAAAACACCATAGGAAGTTGGGAAGAGCTCGAGGATGCCTTCCGGGAAAATTTTCAAGGGACCTATGTCCGACCTCCAGATGCAGACGATCTGAGTCATATAACTCAACAACTCGGAGAGTCAGCCCGGAAACTCTGGAATAGATTTCTTACTAAAAAGAATCAGATAGTCGACTGTCCGGACACCGAAGCCCTAGCAACTTTCAAACATAGCGTCCGAGACGAATGGCTCGCCTGACACCTCGGCCAAGAAAATCCAAGAACAATGGCCGCATTAACAAGCCTCATGACCCGCTTTTGCGCAGGAGAGGATAGTAGGTTGGCAAGAAGCAGCACCAGCGACCCAAGTACATCCGAACTCAGAGATGGAAATGGGAAACCGCGCCATAACAAAGAACAGCACCAGATCAAGGATAACAGCCCGATGAGCATGGCAGTCAATGCTGGATTCAAAAGCTCTCGGCAAAATCAGAAAAAGCCGCCCCCATAGATGACAGGGATGAGCTATCTAACCTCAACAAAATCTTGGACAAAATATGTCAAATCCACAGTACTCCCGGGAGACCTGCAAACCACACCCACAGAGATTGCTGGGTCTTCAAGCAGTCCGGCAAACTCAATGCCAAACACAAGAGGCTCGACACACCAAGCGAGGACGACGACGCACCCCACAACCAAAACACCGGAGAACAAAAGAAGTTCCCACAAGAAGTCAAAACAGTAAATTCACTCCAGGTGACAAAAGGGAAAAACAGAATGGCGCCTACGAAGATACACGCCATACGGCCTGCCCCAGAGGAGCACTGCCACTGGTTGTTACAACCAATCACCTTCGATCATCAGGATTACTCCAGAGGTATCCGGCACGCAGGCTGGACTGCCTTGGTCTTGGATCCGATTATTAACGGACTCCAATTTACACAAGTCCTAATGGACGACGGCAGTGACCTAAACCTGTTATATCAGGACACAATCCGCAAACTGGGGGTAAACCCAGCAATAATTCGCCATGGCAATACTTCGTTTCAAGGAGTCACGCCGGGCCTAGATACCGAGAGTATGGGTTCCCTTTCGTTAGAAGTCATGTTCGGCTCACCCGACAACTTTCGAAGCGAAAAGCTAACCTTCCACATCGCCCCATTCATAAGTCGCTATCAAGCGCTACTGGGACGCGAAGCTTTCGCCCGCTTTAACGCAATACCGCATTATGCATCCCTTACACTCAAAATGCCCGGTCCATGATGCATCATCTCATTAAAGGGAAATATCAATTGATCCCCAAAGTACGGATAATGGTGCGGCCGCCTTGATAGCCGCACACCAATCCAGCTTTACTACCTCGAACACGGCTCGAAAAGTCTGGCGTAAACATACAAAGGCTTAATAGTTGCATAACCCTGTACAAGGGGCTCCGCGTGTTTACACCAGGAGACAATACGGCACAATTTTACTCACGTCTCTGTATTATATTTTGTTTATTTTAATATAGATTTCTCGCACGATTATTTTTTACTAAGTTCCTCTTTTTCACAGACGAACACTGTGCTACGCCCGTCCAGGATACGGCACAACGGAGGCACAGGCGCAGACGTGCAGTAGGGACCCGTTTTAAGGATTCTTTTCCGATTAAGACCCTGCATAAACCTTTTTTACTGTCTCTTGTTGATAACATCCCCCGGTTTTTGCTATAACCGAGGAGGAGGCTGGCGTCTTGGCATGTGGCCACTCCAGAATTTTGCGCGTTCCTGGGCACTAGGGGATCCTTACCAAGGGCTTTTGTTCGGCCCATTTTCATAAAGACCGAATACCTTAGGGAGTGTTCGGCGTCGCGAGTTTGGCCTTATATGCATCAGCTCCGAATCATGTCTTTGGTCAAATGTTGGGTTTGCCCGACTCCTATGTTTTGCTGCCTTACGTTCTGCTCTATCGACTAAGGCGGCACCAGGAGAACTACTGCGATTGTGCCCCGGTTCGGCCAGGCGAGCACCTCAGTAGAGAAAGCCGAAAACTGACTGTCATGATATAGCGAGAGACTGGCCAACCACTCCATGACTTTCGGAATCTTTCGGATTCCTCGGCATTAACGAAGGGCCTCTTCCTGGTCAGGCACACACGCGCCCCGAATTCGGGCGAGCATGGTGCCCCTAGGGGCTATTCAGTAGCCCCACTGTCAAACTCCTATGGCTAAGTGAAAGTGATAAAGCATTATAGTCCGGTTGCCTAGTTCACTGCGCTATCACCTCCTTTATAGGAACAAGACGTTGGATTAAGTGTGAAAAGGCGCCTTTTTGTGAACACCCCCGCATTATATGCGTGGGGGCTGAAGCGAACGACTGTCATCTTTCAGGTTATATACACATATACATTAACGGCCACACAGGAGGCATTATAATTCTTGCAAGCACAAGTACAAAAAGCTTTTATATTCTATCAAAATATTTGTTTTACAATAGCACATGCTATTCAAACACAACATCCTTCGAGCACTGCGCCTCTATTAAACGAGCGCCCTGAAGAACTTCCTCAAAGTAGTGCCTCGCAGGTACTCGGCTTTCGTCCGAATCCCGAGATGCAACAACATTGGCCTTCATATCTGCCCAGTATGTTTTGACACGGGCAAGAGCCATCTGCGCACCCTCTATGCAAACCGACCTCTTCATCGCATCAACATGCGGAACCGAACCAAGGAACTGCTGCACCAAGCTAAAATAACTCTTCGGCTCTGGCTCTCCCGGCCACAGACGACTCGCAACATACCTCATGACGAGTCCGGATAACCTGTTCAGCTCCGCCCAGGCGGCCAAACGGTCGGATACCGAAAGTGGGCGTTCTGGATTGTGGAACTGCGACCAAAAAAGTTCTTCCAATTCATGGTCACCTCGACCCCGGAAGTGTTCGGTCGCGTCTATCGCAATCGCTGCCAAATCCAGATAAGTGTTTTCTGCACTCCACTGCCGGTCTAATGAAGCGTACTTAGGATCCCCGAACTTCATCCGCAGCATATAGGGCTTTCCAGCCGTGATATCTCCAGCCTGACGTAGCTCCTCCTTCATAGCTCTCATTGCAGAGCGAGTATCCTTGGCCTCGGCAGTGATCTTTTCAAGGTCCTTCTGAGCCGCCCTATCTTCTTGTTCAAGAAATTTACAGCGGTCGGCAGCATCCTTCAATTTTATAGCCATCTCGGCTAGTACTTTCTTGCTCTGGCAATGAGCAGGCTGTTCGGCTTTCAGCTCTTCAGCCGCCTTAACGGCAGCCGCATCGCTTTTCCTTGCTTGCTCCTTGGCTTAGGCAAGTTCCGCCCGAAGGTTCTCCACGGCAGCAGCACCATCTAGATTAAGCACATATCTTATAAGGCACGAGCATCGAACTCCTCTTATCAGATGTCTTTAGAGCATACCTTGTGCCTCGTTTAGCCGCTTATTTACAAGCGCGATGTCGGCATCTGCTACGTCAAGTTGCCGCTTTAGCTCGGTAGATTCATCAGTCCGGCTAGCCACCGAACGCCTCGACACCTTCATAAAAAAAAGGGGGTGACATATTATACTTGGGGTTATGATCCTCTGTGCGCCGTCACTTTTGACAACACATAGAGTCTCAGGGGCTACTATTTATATAGGGCGCATTTTATATATGTGGTTCTACCAAAAGGTAGACCTTTTCACGTACCTCAAAGCCGGTCAGTAAACTCCTGGCAGCCTCGTACAATCCGCTTTCCGCGGATGAAATCCTTCCAATCACCGCGTTCATCAACATATGGTGTTCTTCTGAGATAGACGCTCGCCCGAGCAGATCCTTCAGCCCCTCCGACCGTGCACCAGAGGGTGCCGGACTAGCCTGACAATCTTTCTCAGGGTCCGGACATGGAGAAACCCTCCAAGAAGACACCTCAGGGTCGCCTGCCTCGTAAGACGGTGCAGCTAGGGGAGGCGTTTCGCTCTCCGTCATCTCCGGACGAAGATCCCCTGAAGATGAGCTCTGCTGAGAAGGGTTGAGATCCAAACGGCAAGGTAATATTTCGGTTATCTTCCTCAGAAATAAAATAGGGATGTCACTCATTTTGGAACCCCTCTCTTTACTTACGGCTTGGTAGAGAGCTGATCCCCTTGGGGGCGCAATGCGGCCGGGGCATTCTCCGGCGCCGGATCCTCTGGCGAAGATTTCTTCCCTCGTTTTGAGGCCATCCCCTCCGGGTCATCAGAGGCAGTCCTTTTCTTTCCCTGGTTGGGGGAATTCTCAATTCCTCCCTTCCTGACAGCCTCCTTTGTGGAGGCGGTAGCTCCTTGGTTCCCCTCTTCGCCTTCTGCCGAAAGCGCGATCTCCAGCATCCTGGTTAACACGGGATCCAGCGTGGTCTCAAGAAGGGGGGCTGGACACCTGATAAGCTTTGCTTTTACTATCCACTCCTGTTCAAAGGATAGCTCTGTTAAGGGCAATTTTATGATGAAAATACGGATGGCGTGTCCAAATACGGGGCTACTTACTTGGGCATCCGGGCGATTGCAGCTCAGACCTGCGTCCTCGGACAAGTCCGGACACCTTGCTTGTGATCCGAAGAACAATTTGTACATCTCCACGGGCGTCATGCCCATAAAGTGTTGGAGGACCCGCGGTCCCTCCGGATTAAATTCCCACAGGCGGAGAGGGCGACGTTTGCAGGGTGACATGCGGCGAATCAGCATAACTTGCGCCACTATGGTCAAGTTGATATCTCTTTCTAGGAGATCTCGAATGCGGCCCTACAGCAAGGGCACGTCTTTGGACGGCCCCCAGATAAGCCTTTCATTGACCCATGAAGCTAGCCATGGTGGGGGACCCGAGCGAAAAGCAGGTGGCGCCACCCATGAGGTGCCCCTGGGGGCTGTGATGTAAAACCAGTCCCGTTGCCATAAGCCGAACTCCTCTTGGAAAGAGCCCTCGGGACATGGAGCGTCGACCATCTTACTTATGATAGCTCCTCCGCACTCAGCGTGCTGCCCCTTGATCATCTTCGGTTCTACCTTGAAGGTTCTAAGCCACAATCCGAAGTGGGGAGTAATATGGAGGAAGGCCTCACACACGACAATGAATGATGAGATTTGGAGGATGGACTCCAGAGCTAAGTTGTGAAATTCCAGCCCGTAATAAAACATAAGCCCCCTCACGAAGGGATCAATCGGGAAGCCTAGCCCCCGAAGGAAGTGAGATGCGAACACCACACTCTCACCAGGCTGGGGAGTGGGAATGGCCTGCCCTTGAGCAGGCAGCCTATGCGAGATTTCGCCGCTTAGGTACCTGGCATCTCTCAGTTTTCGCACATCTTCTTTTGTAACGGAGGAAGGTATCCACTGGCCTTGAAGGTCGGAGCCGGAAATCATCGAAGGTCCGAAGCACCTAAAACTGGAGCTTTGGGTGTTGGAACTCAAGGCGAGGGGCAGATTCGATTGAATTGAAAAGAAAGGAGTCGAGCCTTGGTCTCTTTATAAAGAGGTTGAATACCACGAGCCCTCCCCGTAACCATCTGGGACTCGCTTTCAATTAGGGAGTCATACCAAAGGCACGGTTGGGTTACCCACGCTCGTATTGATGAGAATCCCGGAATAAGGGGACACGATCTCTGCTTTGACAAGACGAGCCAAGGAAACCGCCTCGCTAAACGCGCTGGGGTGGAATAGTAAAACAATTTGAATAAAGGCTTGGCCGTGGCATGATGTCGCGCTGCGGAATACGTCAGCAGATTAGATTTGTGCAGATATTATTCTCTCTACGATGGTATGTGGAACTTATTTTGCAGAGCCGGGCACTATCCTTGTGTTCAACATCTTCTATGAAGTATTCAGAGGAGGAACCCGCCTTGCAATGCCGAAGACAATTTGCGTGCCGGACTCGTCATCATTGAAGCCTGGTTCAGGGGCTACTGAGGGAGTCCTAGATTAGGGGGTGTCCGGATGGCCGGACTATGACCTTTGGCCGGACTCCCGGACTATGAAGATACAAGATTGAAGACTTCGTCCCGTGTCCGGATAGGACTTTCCTTGGCGTGGAAGACAAGCTTGGCGATATGATATGAAGATCTCCTCCCATTGTAACCGACTCTATGTAACCCTAGCCCTCTCCGGTGTCTATATAAACCGGAGAGTTTTAGTCCGTAGGATGAACAACAATCATACCATAGGCTAGCTTCTAGGGTTTAGCCTCTCTGATCTCGTGGTAGATCAACTCTTGTACTACCCATATCACCAATATTAATCAAGCAGGAGTAGGGTTTTACCTCCATTGAGAGGGCCTGAACCTGGGTAAAAACATCGTGTCCCTTGTCTCCTGTTACCATCCGCCTAGACGCATAGTTCGGGACCACCTACCCGAGATCCGCCGGTTTTGACACCAACAGCTTCCCTCCGCGAAGGACTATCTATTTACTTTTATGTTGTGTCACCACCTTCCAAAACAAGCGCCAGAAACCAAGTAGAGCACAACTGTCATGATTTATGCATTATGTGTAGCTAATGTTGGGTGCATCATGACTGGATCTTTTCTACCATGAATTACAATGTTTAGTCGCTGCTTGAACTTTGGAGGTGCTCTGCATTTATGTTTTGCGGTCTCAGAAAGGGCTAGCGAGATACCATTGTTGTCATATTATATCATGGTTGTTTTGACAATGTTTTGCTGTTTGAGATGTTTTATTATTGCTAGCTAGCTGATTATGTCATTGATATGAGTCATTATAATCTTTAAATGTTATTGTTGACATGGCTAGTTATAATGTTGGCTGAAAAACTGGGTGTTGTTTAAGATTATTTACAAACAAGAGCAAAAGAGTTCGTAAAAGTTTTTCTTTCTCACTTTCAGTTAATTAACTGAATTGCTTGAGGACAAGCAAAGGTTTAAGCTTGGGGGAGTTGATACGTCTCCAACGCATCTAATTTTTCTCATGCTTTTCCTCTTGTTTTGGACTCTAATTTGCATGATTTGAATGAAACTAACCCCGGGCTGACGTTGTTTTCAGCAAGACTACCATGGTGTTATTTTTGTGGAGAAATAAAAGTTCTCGGAATGGAACAGAACTTTGCGAGGATTTTTTATATCAATAATAAAAATTTCTGGAGCCAAGACCTTCCGGAGAGGGGCACCTGGGTGGGCACAATAGCCCATGGTGTGCCCCCCTCTCCTGGCGTGCCTAGGTGGGTTGTACTTGTACCCACCTGGTGGCCCCGCAGACGACCCCCATGATACTATAAAATCACATATTTCCAGGAAAAAAAATCAGGGAGAAAGAATTATTGTGATCCACAAGACGGAGCAGCTACCAAGCCATGTTCTTCCTCGGGAGGGCAGATCTGGAGTTCGTTTGAGGCTCCAGAGAGGGGGATCTTAGTTCTTCGTCATCACCAACCCATCTCCATCGCAAATTCCATGATGCTCCCCACCGGAGTGAGTAATTTGTTCGTAGGCTCGCTGGTCGGTGAGGAGTTGGATGAGATTTATCATGTAATGGGTTAGTTGTGTTAGGGCCTGATTCCTAGTATCCAATGTTCTTAGATTGATGTTGCTATGACTTTGCTATGCTTAATGCTTGTCACTTTGGGCCCGGGTTCCATGAACTCAGATCTGAACCGCTTATGAATTCATCATTATATCCATGGTCTAGATCCGATCTTGCAAGTTATAGTCATCTACTACGGTTATGATCCGACAACCCCGGAGTGACAACAACCGGGCCCACTCTCGGTGATGACTATATTTTTGAGGAGTTCATGTATTCACTATGTGTTAATGCTTTGTTCTAGTTCTCTATTAAAAGGAGGCCTTAATATCCCTTAGTTTCCAATATCACTGCTATCCACTAAGTTACTACTGTTGCTACTACTATCGTTACTGCTACAATATCACTGCTATCACTGTTATTGTTACTGTTACTGCTGCTGTTATCATCAAAACTATCATACTACTGTGCTACTAATCACTTTGCTGCAGATAATTAATCTCCAGGTGTGGTTGAATTGACAACTCAGCTGCTAATTGTTTCAAATATTCTTTGGCTCCCCTTATGTCGAATCTATAAATTTGGTGAATACTCTACCCTCGAAAACTGTTGTGATCCCCTATACTTGTGGGTTATCAAGACTCCCACTCATTTTATTGTAAATACAAGCTTCTCCGAAAGTCTGTATAAAACCATATGCTTTCATCACCTCATCAAATCGTATATTGTAGCTCCGAGATGCTTGCACCAGTCCATAGATGGATCGCTGGAGCTTGCCCACTTTGTTAGCACCTTTAGGATCGAAAAAACCTTCTGGTTGCATCATATACAACTCTTCATTAAGAAATCCATTAAGTAATGCAGTTTTGACGTCCATTTGCCAGATTTCATATTCATAAAATGCAGCAATTGCTAACATGATTCGGACAGACTTAAGCATCGCTACGGGTGAGAAGGCTCACCGTAGTCAACTCCTTAAACTTGTCGAAAACCTTTTGCGACAAGTCGAGCTTTGTAGACAGTAAAATTACCATCAGCGTCAATCTTCTTCTTGAAGATCCATTTATTCTTTATGGCTCGCCGATCATCGGGCAAGTCCACCAAAGTCCATACTTTTTTCTCATACATGGATCCTATCTCAGATTTCACGGCCTCAAGCCATTTATCAGAATCTGGGCTCATCATAGCATCTTCATAGTTTGTAGGTTCGTCATGGTCAAGTAACATGACTTCCAGAACACGATTATCGTACCACTTTGGTGTGGATCATGCTCTAGTTGACCTACGAGGTTCAGTAGTAACTTGATCCGAAGTTTCATGATCATTATCATTAGTTTCCTCTCTAGTTGGTGTAGGCATCATGGGAACGGTTTTCTGTGATGAGCTACCTTCCAATTCGAGAGAAGGTACAGTTACCTCATCAAGTTCTACTTTCCTCCCACTCACTATATTCGAGAGAAACTCCTTCTCTAGAAAGTTTCTGTTCTTGGCAACAAAGATCTTGCCTTCGTATTTGTGGTAGAAGATGTACCCAATTGTTTCTTTAGGGTATCCTATCAATACGCACTTCTCCTATTTGGTTTCAAGCTTATCAGGCTTAAGCCTTTTCACGTAAGTGTCGCAACCCCAAACTTTAAGGAATGACATCTTATGGTTCTTGCCAAACCACAGTTCATACAATGTCGTCTCAGCGGATTTAGATGGTGCCCTATTTAACGTGAATCTGGCCGTCTCTAATGCATAACTCCAAAACGATAGTGGAAAATCGGTAAGAGACATCATAGATCGCACCATATACCTAATAAAGTACGGTTACGACATTCGGGCACACCATTACGCTTTGGTGTTCCAGGTCGCGTGAGTTGTGAAACTATTCCACATGTTTTAAATGAAGGCCAAACTCGTAACTCAAATATTCGCCTCCGCGATCAGATCATAGAAACTTTATTTTCTTGTTACAATGATTCTCCACTTCATTCTGAAATTATTTGAACTTTTCAAATGTTTCAGACTTGTGTTTCATCAAGTAGATATACCCATATCCGCTCAAATCATCTATGAAGGTCAAAAAATAATGATACTCGCCACGAGCTTCAACAATCATCAGACTGCATACATCGGTATGTATTATTTCCAATAAGCCATTAGCTTGCTCCATAGTTTCGGAGAACAGAGTTTTAGTCATCTTGCCCATGAGGCATGGTTCACAAGTATCAAATGATTCATAATCAAGTGATTCAAAAAGTCAAACTGCATGGAGTTTCTTCATGCGTTTTACACCAATATGACCTAAACAGCAGTGCCACAAATATGTTGCACTATCATTATCAACTTTGCATCTTTTGGCATCAATATTATGAATATGTGTATCACCAAAATCGAGATTCAATAAAAGTAGACCAGTCTTCAAGGGTGCATGGCCATAAAAGATATTACTCATATAAATAGAACAACCATTATTCTCTGATTTAAATGAATAACCATCTCACACTAAACAAGATCCATATACCATGTTCATGCTCAACGCTAGCACCAAGTAACTATTATTCAGATCTAAAACTAATCCCAAAGATAGATGTAGAGGTAGCGGCCGATGGCGATCACATCGACCTCGGAACCATTTCCAACGCGCATCGTCACCTCATCCTTAGCCAATCTTTGTTTAATCTGTAGCCCCTATTTTGAGTTACAAATATGAGAAACCGAACCAGTATCAAATACCCAGGCGCTACTACGAGCATTAGTAAGGTACACATCAATAACATGTATATCAAATATACCTTTGCTCACTTTGCCATCCTTCTTATCAGCCAAATACTTGGGGCAGTTCCACTTCAAGTGACCAGTCCCTTTGCAGTAGAAGCACCCAGTTTCAGGCTTGGGTCCATCTTTGGGTTTCTTCCCGGGAGTGGCAACTTGCTTGCCATTCTTCTTGAAGTTCTCCTTCTTTCCCTTGCCCTTTTTCTTGAAACTAGTGGTCTTGTTAACCATCAACACTTGATGGTCCTTCTTGATTTCTACCTCCACATCTTTGAGCATTGTGAAGAGCTTGGGAATTGTCTTCTTCATCCCTTGCATATTATAGTCAATAACACTATCATCTGGAAGATTAACTCCTAGCTGAGTCAAGTGATTATGATACCCAGACATTTTGAGTATGTGTTCACTGACAGAACTGTTCTCCTCCATCTTGCAGCTATAGAACTTGTTGGAGACTTCATATCTCTCAACTCGGGCATTTGCTTGAAATATTAACTTCAACTCCTGGAACATTTCATATGGTCCATGACGTTCAAAACATCTTTGAAGTCCCAATACTAAGCCGTAAAGCATGGCACGCTGAACTATCGAGTAGTCATCAGATCGAGCTTGCCAGACATTCATAACATCAGCATCTGCTCCTGCAGCAGGCCTTTCACCTAGCGGTGCATCAAGGACATAATTCTTCTGTGCAGCAATGAGGATAATCCCCAAGTTACAGACCCAATCCGTGTAGTTTCTACCATCATCTTTCAACTTAGCTTTCCCTAGGAACGCATTAAAATTCAAGGGAACGTTACCACAGGCCATTGTCTACAACATAGATATACAAAAACTATCACGACTAAGTTCATGATAAATTAAGTTCAATTAATCAAATTACTTAAGAACTCCCACTTAGATAGACATCGCTCAAGTCATCTAAATGATACGTGATCCAAATCAACTAAACCATGTACGATCATCACGTGAGATGGAGTAGTCTTCAATGGTGAACATCTTTATGTTGATCATATCTACTATATGATTCACGTTCGACCTTTCGGTCTCCAGTGTTCCGATGCCATGTTTGTACATGTCAGGATCGTCAAGTTTAACTTGAGCATTCCGCATTTGCAAAACTATCTTGCACCCGTTTTATGTGAACATAGAGTCTATCATACCCGATCATCACGTGGTGTCTCAACACGACGAACTGTCGCAATGGTGCATACTCAGGGAGAACACTTATACCTTGAAATTTAGTTAAGGGGTCATCTTATAATGCTACTGCCGTACTAAGCAAAATAAGATGCATAAAGGATAAACATCACATGCAATCAAAATATGTGACATGATATGGCCATCATCATCTTGTGCTTTTGATCTCCATCTCAAAATCATCATCATGGTCTCCATCATCACCGGCTCGACACCTTGATGTCCATCGTAGCATCGTGGTCGTCTCGCCAACTATTGCTTCTACAACTATCACTAACGCATGGTGATAAAGTAAAGGAATTACATAGCGTTTGCATTTCATACAATAAAGAGACAACCATAAGGCTCCTGCCAGTTGCCGATAACTTCTACAAAACATGATCATCTCATACAATAACATATATCACATCATGTCTTAACCATATCACATGACAACATGCCTTGCAAAAACAAGTTAGACGTCCTCTACTTTGTTTTTGCAAGTTTTACGTGGCTGCTACGGGCTTCTAGAAAGAACCGTTCTTACCTACGCATCAAAACCATAACGGTGTTTCGTCAAGTTTGTTGTTTTAACCTTCAACAAGGACCGGCCGCAGTCAAATTCGATTCAACTAAAGTAGGATAAACAGACACCAGCCAACCACCTTTATGCAAAACTAGTTGCATGTCTATAGGTGGAACCGGTCCCATGAACGTGGTCATGTAAGGTTGGTTCGGGCCGCTTCATCTAACAATATCGCCGAATCAAAATAAGACATTGGTGGTAAGCAGTATAACTATCACCGCCCGCAACTCTTTGTGTTCTACTCGTGCATATCATCTACACATAGACCTGGCTCGGATGCCACTATTGGGAAACGTAGCATGCAATTTCAAAAAAAAATCCTACACTCATGCAAGATCTATCTAGGAGATGCATAGCAACGAGGGGGAGAGTGTATCCACGTACCCTCGTAGACGGAAAGCGGAAGCATTTGACAACGCGGTTGATGTAGTCAAACTTCTTCTAGCTCCGACCAATCAAGCACCAAACATACGACACCTTCGAGTTCTGCACACGTTCAGCTCGGTGGCGTTCCTCACATTCTTGATCCAGCAAGACGGTGAGGTAGTGGATGGTGAAGCTATCTCCATAGGGCTTTGCCTAAGCACTACGAAAATATGATCGGGTGTGTAAATAATGGAGGGGGGCACCGCACGCGGCTAAGCAATTGTCGTGGTTGTGCTAGGCGCCCCCTTCCAACAATGGCATCCGAGCCAGGTCTATGCATAGATGATATGAACGAGTAGAACACAAAGAGTTGTGGACGGTGATAGTCATACTACTTACCACAAACATCTTATTTTGATTCGGCGGTATTGTGGGCTGAAGCGGTCCGGACCAACCTTACATGTCCACGCACATGAGACCGGTTCCACCGACAGACATGCAACTAGTTCTGCATAAATGTGGCTGGCGGGTGTGTGCTTATCCTACTTTAGTTGAATCAAATTTGACTGCGGCTGGTCCTTGAAGAAGGTTAAAATAGCAAACTTGATAAATCACCATTGTGGTTTTTGCCGTATGTAAGAACGGTTCTTGCTAGAAGCCCGTAGAAGCTATAGAAAAACTTGCAACAACAAAGTATAGGATGTCTAACTTGTTTTTGCAGGGCATGTTGTGATGTGGTATGGTCAAGACATGATGTGATATGCGTTATTGTATGAGATGATCATGTTTTCTAATTTATCAGCAATCGGCAGGAGCCTTATGGTTGTCTCTTCATTGTACGAAATGCAAATGCCATGTAATTGCTTTACTTTATCACTATGCGCTAGTGATAGTTGTAGAAGCAATAGTTGGCGAGACGACCACGATGCAACAATGGAGATCAAGGTGTCGAGCCGGTGACGATGGAGATCATGACGATGCTTTGGAGATGGAGATCAAAAGCACAAGATGATGATGGCCATATCTTGTCACATATTTTGATTCCATGTGATGTTTATCTTTTATGCATCTTATTTTTTTGAGAACGACAGTAGCATTGTAAGATGACCCCTTCACTAAATTTCAAGATAAAAGTGTTCTCCCCAAGTATGCACCGTTGCTAAAGTTCGTTGTTTCGAAGCACCTCGTGATGATCGGGTGCGATAGACTCTACGTTCACATACAATGGGTGTAAGATAGTTTTGCACATGCAAAATACTTGGGTTAAACTTTACAAGCCTAGCATGTACAAACATGGTCTCAGAACACTGGAGACCGAAAGGTCGAACGTGAGTCATATAGTAGATATGATCAACATAGAGATGTTCACCATTGATGACTACCCCATCTCACGTGATGATCGGACATGGGTTAGTTGATTTGGATCACGTATCACTTAGATAACTTGAGGCATGTTTATTTTAGTGGGATTTCATTAGTAATTTGATTAATTGAACTTAATTTATCATGAACTTAGTCTTAATAGTTTTGCATATCTATGTTGTAGATCAATAGCTCGTGATATAACTCCCCCTTTTTTGATATGTTCCTAGAGAAAAATAGGTTGAAATATGATAGTAGCAATGATGCGGACTGGGTCTGTGATTGAGGATTATCCTCATTGCTGCACAGAAGAATTATGTCCTTGATGCACTGCTAGGTGACACACCTATTGCAGGAGAAGATGCAAACGTTATGAATGTTTGGCAAGCTCGATATGATGACTACTTAATAGTTTAGCGTGCCATGCTTTACGTCTTAGAACCGGGACTTCAAAAATGTTTTGAACGCCATGGAGCATATGAGATGTTCCAAAAGCTGAAATTGGTATTTTAGACTCATGCCCATGTTGAGAGGTATGAGACCTATGACAAGTACTTTGCCTACAAGATGGAGGAGAATAGCTCAACCAATGAGCATGTGCTCAAAATGTCTGGCTACTACAATCGCTTGAATAAAGTGGGAGTTAATCTTCCAGATAAGATAGTGATTGCCAGAGTTCTCTAGTCACAACGCTAAGCTACTAGAACTTCATGATGAACTATAATATGCAAGGGATAACAGAAACGATTCCCGAGCTCTTCGTGATGCTGAAATCAGCGGAGGTACAAATCACAGAAAGAGAATCAAGAGTTGATGGTTAATAAGACCACTAGTTTCAAGAAAAAGGCAAGGGAAACAAAGGGAACTTCAAGAAGAATGGCAAGCAAGTTTCCGCTCCCATGAATAAGCCCAAAGCTGGACCTAAGCCGGAAACTGAGTGCTTCTACTTCAAAGGAAATGGTCACTGGAAGTGGAATTGCCCCAAATACTTGGCGGATAAGAAGGATAGCAAAGTGAACAAAGGTATATTTGATATACATGTTATTGAAGTGTACCTTACTAGTGTTCGTAGTAACCCATGGGTATTTGATACCGGTTTAGTTGCTAAGATTAGTAAGTCGAAACGGGAGTTGTAGAATAAACAAAGACTAGTTAAGGGGCAAGGTGACGATGTGGGGTTGGAAGTGATTCCAAGGTTGATACGATCACCATCGCACACTCCCTCTGCCTTCATGACTAGTGTTGAACCTAAATAAATGTTATTTGGTGTTTGCGTTGAGCATGAATATGATTAGATCATGTTTATTGCAATACGGTTATTCATTTAAGTCAGAGAATAATTGTTGTTCTGTGTACATGAATAAAACCTTCTATGGTCATACACCCAATGTGAATGGTTTATTGAATCTCGATCGTAGTGATACACATATTCATAATATTGATGCCAAAAGATGTGAAGTTGATCATGATAGTGCAACTTACTTGTGGCACTGCCGTTTAGGTCATATTGGTGTCAAGTGCATGAAGAAACTCCATACGAATGGACTTTTGGAATCACTTGATTATGAATCATTTGATACTTGCGAACCATGCCTTCTGGGCAAGATGATTGAAATTCCGTTCTCCGGAACAATGGAGCTTGCTAATGACTTATTGGAAATAATACATACCGATGTATGCGGTCCGATGACTATGGAGGCACACGGCGGGTATCGTTATTTTCTGACCTTCACGGATGATTTGAATAGGTATGGATATATCTACTTGATGAAACACAAGTCTGAAACATTTGAAAAGTTCAAAGAATTTTAGAGTGAAGTGGAGAATCATCGTAACAAGAATAAAGTTTCTATTATCTAATCGCGGAGGCGAATATTTGAGTTACGAGTTTGGCCTTCATTTAAAACAATGTGGAATTGTGTCACGACTCACGCCACCTGGAACACAACAACGTAATGGTGTGTCCGAACGTCGTAACCATACGTTATTACATATGGTGCGATCTATGATGTCTCTTACCGATTTATCACTATTATTTCCGTCTTATGCATTAGAGACAACCACATTCACATTAAATAGGGCCCCATCTAAATCCTTTGATATGACACCATATGAACTGTGGTTTGGCAAGAAACCTAAGTTGTTGTTTCTTGAAGTTTGGGGTTGCGACACTTATGTCAAAAGGCTTTAGCCTGATAAGCTTGAACCCAAATCGAAGAAGTGCATCTTCATAGGATACCCTAAGGAAACAATTGGGTGCACCTTCTATCACATATCCAAAGGCAAGATCTTTGTTGCTAAGAACGGATCCTTTCTAGAGAAGGAGTTTCTGTCGAAAGAAGTGAGTGGGAGGAAAGTAGAAATTGATGAGGTAATTGTACCTTCTCTCAAATTGGAAAGTAGCACATCACAGAGAACCGTTCCCGTGATGCCTACACCAACTAGAGAGGGAGCTAATAATGATGATCACGAAACTTAAGATCAAGTTACCATTGAACCTCGTAGGTCGACCAGAGCATGATCCGCACCAGAGTGGTACGCTAAACCTGTCCTGGAAGCCATGTTACTAGACCAAGGCGAACCTACGAACTATGAAGAAGCTATGATGAGCCCAGATTCTGATAAATGGCTTGAGGCTATCAAATCTAAGATAGGATCCATGTATGAGAACAAAGTGTGGACTTTGGTGGACTTGCCCGATGATCGGCAAGCCATAGAAAATAAATGGATCTTCAAGAAGACTGACGCTGATGGTAATGTTACTGTCTACAAAGCTCGACTTGTCGCGAAAGGTTTTCAACAAGTTCAAGGAGTTGACTACGATGATATATTCTCACCCATAGCGATGCTTAAGTCAGTCAGAATCATGTTAGCAATTGCCGCATTTTATGATTATGAAATCTGGCAAATGGATGTCAAAACTGTATTCCTTAATGGATATCTTAAAGAAGAGTTGTATATAATGAAACCAGAAGGTTTTGTCGATCCTAAAGGTGCGCACAAAGTGTGCAAGCTCCAGCGATCCATCTATGGACTGGTGCACGCATCTTGGAGTTGGAATATACGCTTTGATGAGGTGATCAAAGCATATGGTTTTATACAGACTTACTGTGAAGCCTATATTTACAAGAAAGTGAGTGGGAGCTCTGTAAAAGTTCTGATATTATATGTGGATGACATATTATTGATTGTAAATGATACAGAATTTCTGGATAGCATAAAAGGATACTTGAATAAGAATTTTTCAATGAAAAACCTCGGTGAAGTTGCTTATATATTGGGCATCATGATCAATAGGGATAGATCGAGATGCTTAATAGGACTTTCACAAAGCACATACCTTTGGCAAAAGTTTGAAGAAGTTCCAAATAGATTAGTCAAAGAAAGGGTTCTTGCCTTTGTTGCAAGGTGTGAAGTTGAGTAAGACTGAAAACCCGACCATGACAGATGATAGAGAGAATGAAAGTCATTCCCTATGCCTCAGCCATCACTACAAAAAAAATACACTTCCATGATGATACGTGTTTTTTTTTGACCGTGATGATGATACGTGTTTGTCACAGTAGGTCGCGTTTTTTGTCATGCATGTACATCCATGACGATTTTATGACAGAATCAAGATAGTCATACATGTGCTATCGTAGAAGTGTTCCATGACATTACCCAAATTATCATCACGGAAGTGTCCACTTCCATGACGATAAATTGCGCGTCACAGAAGTGCTTTCGTCAAGGGTGACCGACACGTGGCATCCATCGTAACGGAATGCCATTAAGCTATCGGGTCGGGTTTTGGATCCGATAACCCGTTAACACCCCCGACCAATGGGGATTTTCCACGTGTAAAATCATCATTGGCTGGAGGAAACACGTGTCGGCTCATCGTTGGGACAGATGTCATCCACTCATTGGACAGAAGGCGCCTATGATACGTCGACATGTGGCACGGCCCAACGGAGGCCCATTCCTGTGAAAAGGCCGGCCCGTTTGACTTGGTCAAAAGATGGCGGGCCGGCCCATGTAAAGCCTATTAACGGCCTATTCGCATATAGCCCATTTACAGCCCGCTAACCCAAGGCCCGTTATGCCCAATCCGAATTAGGCCCAGTAGCGTCATCTGGGCCGTCCAATATGATTCCAACCCGTTTTTCACTTCTGGCCCATGTATGGCCCATGACGTCTTTCGGCCCATATGAGGCCCTATGTAATCTTGGCCTATTAACGGCCCGTGGTGAAACTGACCCATAATGAACAGTGTATCACTTTACACCCATTAACGGCCCATGGTGAAACTAGCCCGTAATGAACAATGTATCACTTTATACCCATTAACAACCCATTATTCCGTTGGGCCGTTTCCAGCCCATGTTATCTTTCGGCCTTCTCAGAGCCCATTTATTCTTGGGCTCATTTCCAGCATTCGTTTACTTACGGCCCGTCACTGTCATTTTCTACTTGTGGGCCAAATTCAGCCCGTGGTTACAGTCGGCTACCATACGTTGGGCCGTTTTCGTAGTGTCATCAAATACGGCCTATTAACGATGGCCCATTATGGTCGGCCCATGAATGGACGATTCCAACTCTAGCCCGTTTACGGCCAGAATGCGGTCTGTTTGGCCCATGTTTGGCCAATCGATCATACGGCCCGTATAAGGCCCATAGAAGGCCCATTGTTTCTACGGCCCATAGAAGGCCCATTGTTTCTATGGACCATAGAAGGCCCACTGTTTCTATGGCCCATAGAAGGCCCACTACTTATACGGCCCATAAAAGGCCCACTATTTCTATGGCCCATAGGAGGCCCAGTGTCACTACAGTAAATATTAGCCCATGGTTATTGTGGCCTAGTTTTAAAAAATAGGTTATTGCAGCCACTAGCAAATCGCAGAAAAAGAACTGCACTGACTACAAGCAAACAAATAAACAAGACAACAAGGAAATAAATAAGCAAGCAACTTACACTAGGCTATCACGGCTATTGCACATATTACATCCACTGGGCATCAAAGTTCGCCACCAGTGCAAATATAGGGAACATAGCAACATATAAACGCCGCAGCAAAACAAGTCCAGAACTGAAAGCACTTCAGAAGAGCTCAAGAAACAATATTCTGGGTACCCATAATGCTGGCAAGATGCTTAGCAAGCTTATTAACTTTCTCTTGTTTGGCGCTTAAGTCCTCCAACGCTTGCTGTTGCACCAGAAAGTATGCATCTGAATTCTGCAGGGACTTCCTCAGTCCTTCGGCTTCCTGTCGCATAACATATGATCGATGTCTTTCAACTTGAAGTTGAGACTCAAGAAGCCGAACTGATTCAGGCAAAGAGTTCGAAGAGCTGGTGCCAGCAGTGGTAGCCAGTAACTCGAATACTACATCAAGACATGACTTTGGGGTTGTCTCAGTGTCTTCAATATAGTTTTTATCACCTTTCTTGGAGACCAACAGGGATGTCTCACTATCTTGAACCTTATCTGCATTACTTCCTTTACCATTGCATAACAGGGTACTCTTCTCCAATATTTTATCTACGTTCTAAAAGAGTAACAAACAAACACATCTCAGGTTTACAATCTAGTATATGAAACTCATTTTGGTAAACCAGTTCAGTAGTAAGATGGACATGATAACAGCATGAAACAAACATATATCTATGTAGTATGGTCACTGTATGGTCTATATCATTATAATTTATGTTGCCAAATCAAGATAGATACAGTTCGAATCATATCTATTTAAGACAAAGCAGCATAGACAGAATATAAGTGTGGGAAACTACACAGCAATAACAACACTTGTAATGTGCATGGCATGAAAACATAACTGTTTATTCAATTGAAACTGAAATCAACATAGAGCAAGTTACAACAGCAAACAGCCAAACACGTTGAAGAAACAGGTTTAAAACATACCTGTTGCGCCATTGGAGTTTCAATTGCATCCTTCAAATTTGAAATTAGTTGGTATAAGTAAATACAGTGATGCAAGAGCAAAGTAGTATGAACCATAGCTACGGAACCTGACCTGAGAACAATTCTTCTTCTGCTTTAAGCGTTGACTTCGGGTTCGGAGTGGTGGTCCTCGTGATTTGGGCACTGTAGTTGCCTTACTAACTGCTCGTGTTTGGATGCTCTGTGGTGGAGACGGTGCTGTGTTAACGGGAATTGGGTGTCTATCTGCTGGGGTTGGGGTTAGAAGGGGTGTAGCTGGTTCTCTGTCCAACTGGGTAGGGGTACAATCTGCATGAGTGTGGGTTATGTGTGGTGGGGTTGGTTCTTGGGCAAGTACAATCGTGGTTCTATCTGCATCGACAGGTAGCACGATCTTTTTTGAAGACCGTGTTTTTACTCCCACGGATACTGCCATTACTCCCTCAAATTGACATGGCTGATAAACAAGAAAAGTAATTGCATGTACAGACATTGTAAGATAGACAGGTGCAATGGATAGTAGGGAAGAAAACAGGGCATGAAATAATTCACATTTATGTTGTCTAAGCAAACAGAATAGCAGAACATAATTTCACATATATGATGGCTAATTAAACAGGATAGCATGACACAATTTCACATGTATGATGGCTAACTAAACATGATAGAATGACATACTTCAAAATATGATTACTATGTAAACATGATGACATGATATAACTATACAATGTGTCTATTAAAGTGGTTGGCATGCCATAAATCACAAACATGTCGTCGATGGAAACATGATGGCATGATATAATTCACGGATAGAATGACATAATTTAAAATATGATGACTATGTAAGCAGGATGAGATGATATAACTATATTATGTCTTTAGAAAATGGGTTGGCATGCCATAATTCAGATACATGCTGTCTATGTAAACATCATGGCATGACATAATTCAAATATATGATTTGTATACTAGGGAAGTGAGCAGAGGGCAATCGCATATATGATGTGTCAACTAAGGAGATGGCATTCAATATTGTGTATATGATGTAAAAACTAAGCATTGCAATACAACATATGCATTATATGAGTAATATAACCCTGCCAAGTTTGAGAATACACCTTAGGGGGATAATAGGACTGGTCATCTACCTCTGAATCCTCCTCTGAAGAGCTATCTGTAACCAGCAAGATATCTGCTTCAGCAAGTAGCATTGTTTGCTCTGAAGACCTTCTTTTCACTCCAGATTTCTCCATCACCAATTCAAATGGCTGATGCACAGGAAGAGCAGTTCAATATACAAACATTGTCGACAAAAGCAATGAGAAATACAAAAAAAAGGACGGCATGATATAATTCACATATATGATGCTTGCCTAAACAGCATGGCATTGCATAATTCACATACATAATGCCGTGCAACAAGATAACATTGCATAATTCACATATATATTGTCTTGCAACAAGATGGCATTGCATAATTCACATATATGGTAATTAGACACTAAACAGGTGGCATTCACACAAAGCATGTCTAAACTAAGCAAATGACATAGTAATGCAAGATACCATACGCATGATATGAGCAACATAACCCTGCCAAGTTAGGGCATGCACCTCGGGCGGGGGGGATATGACTGGTCATCTGTCTCTAAATCCTCCTCTGAGAAGCTATTGGTAACCAGCAAGACATGCGCTTCATCAGATAGCATTGTCTGCTCTGAAGACCTTGTTTCCACTCCAGATTTTTCCATGACCGTGCCGAATGGCTGATGCACAGGAAGAGTAATTGAATGTACTAAAATTGTTGAAAAATTTAACACGTAATAAAAAATGATGGCATGATATAATCACATATAAGATGACTGGCTAACTAGGGTGGCATTGCAAAATTCACATATATGATGCCTGGCTAGACAAGATGGCATTGCATGATTCACATATACGATAAAGAAACTAAACGGATGACATTGACACAAAGCATGTCTAAACTAAGCAGATGACATCTTTAATGTATACAGTAAGCAATGCAAGGCACAATATGCATGATATTACCAACATCAGCATGCCAAGTTAGAGCAAAGACCTCATGGGGTAAATAGGAGTGGTCTTCTCCTTCCGAATCCCCCTCAGAACAGTTATCTTGCTCTTGATTATGATCTGAAATGGGTGGAGGGGGGCTGCCTTTGCACCCACCATGGAACGATGTCTGCATTAAATTTATTGCCATGCAAGGCTCGTCTCTTTTGCTCTACATGATCAGTTCCATTGTGTACAATAACTAGCATGCATAGGAATAAAACATAGTGAGATTATGTAAGGAGTGCATGCACAAATCCAGAGTGATGGTAGCAAACTGTGGATAGACCCAAAACCAATGATAGCAGGCAGATAATAGCTTTAGTTAAAAATACAAATAATGGCTCCTTTAATGTTTGTTTGCACCCAACATGAAACTCATAGTAGACACCGGAGATTAACCAGATAGTAGACAGATAGTACTGATTGTTGCCCCAATATGTACCCCACAACCATTTAAAAACTCAAGTTTCAGCATTAGTTTGGACCTGACTCGGAGTCTAATAGGTGAACACGACGATAATGTAGCATGTCATCATATTAAGCGACACATAACGTAAGCAGACACGGAAGAGTGCGACCTCTCTTGCGGACCTGTGTAGTCCTCAAGGTCATCTGCTCAGTTGATGATGGTAATGCAGTTGTCATGGCTGCCGGTGGCGGGGAAGAAGATTTGAGGCGGCGAAAGACAGTCTGGAGAGCGGATCCCAGCTATGGTGAACCCTTCCATCATTGGAGCATCTGAGCTCGGGTGGAACACAACGCCACAGGAGCAGGACAAATCACACAAGGTTTTCTTTGACACATATCTGTAACAGAAGTAATTGAGTAAGGGCTTGTTTGAATTTGAGGATTCTAACAATGCAGGGATAGGAAATAGACAGGGATAGGATAGGAATGCAGGTACAAAACAGAGAATTTAAAAAAACAAGATTTCTGCCAATCTGGGTGTTTGATTCACAACAATCGGAAGATCACAGGATGCAAAAAAGCATGGTGAGATTAAGTCAAGCCACAAGAGAATGTATGGTTATAATGCTATTATGCTACTATCTCTTAGTCTTGTGCTTGATGAATAGGAATATGAAAAGGAGGAGAAGTGGAAATTAGAATTCCTATGGTTTCTCTTTCAAGGAGACACTAAAGGAACAAATCCTATAGTTTTTCTTTGCTCCATTCCTTTGCACCAAATTCATGAAAAGTAGTACCGTAGGAAACTTTCCAATTCCTATGTTTTTCATTCACTTTTCCTTTCAAGCACTGGCGATTCTAGTAGGCAGGCTTGAGCTAGGAAAATCCTACACTAAAAAAATGTTTTTGTGCTACTTCTATTACTTTGGACCCAGGCCACTGCCATACTAGCTCAACTCCCAGGCCCATCGACAAATGCACAGCTCAAACACACAGAGATAAATAATGATGGCATTCAAGAGAGTCCATCACAGATAGCTAAGTTGCCTAGTACCTCACTGCTTGTCATACAGTAGGATAAAATAATCGTATTTCCCGTTACTA
This sequence comes from Triticum aestivum, assembly GCF_018294505.1. Lineage (NCBI taxonomy): Eukaryota > Viridiplantae > Streptophyta > Magnoliopsida > Poales > Poaceae > Triticum > Triticum aestivum. The sequence continues at coordinate 385,507,803 of NC_057795.1, read as the reverse complement.
CGAGTGCTCAATGGACAATATATATAACATGTGTTGGAAATATGCCCTAGAGGCAATAATAAAAGCATTATTATTATATTTCCTTGTTCATGATAATTGTCTTTATTCATGCTATAATTGTGTTATCCGGAAATCGTAATACATGTGTGAATAACAGACACCAACATGTCCCTAGTGAGCCTCTAGATGACTAGCTCGTTGATCAACAGATAGTCATGATTTCCTGACTATGGACACTGGATGTCATTGATAACGAGATCACATCATTAGGAGAATGATGTGATGGACGAGACCCAATCCTAAACATAGCACAAGATCGTATAGTTCGTTTGCTAGAGTTTTGCAATGTCAAAGTATCTCTTCCTTCGACCATGAGATCGTATAACTCCTGGATACCGTAGGAGTGCTTTGGGTGTATCAAACGTCACAACGTAACTGGGTGACTATAAAGGTGCACTACAGGTATCTCCGAAAGTATCTATTGTTTTATATGGATCGAGACTGGGATTTGTCACTCCGTATGACGGAGAGGTATCACTGGGCCCACTCGGTAATGCATCATCATAATGAGCTCAGAGTGACCAAGTGTCTGGTCACGGGATCATGCATTACGGTACGAGTAAAGTGACTTGCCGGTAACGAGATTGAACGAGGTATTGGGATACCGACGATCGAATCTCGGGCAAGTAACATATCGATAGACAAAGGGAATAGCGTACGGGGTTGATAGAATCCTCGACATCGTGGTTCATCCGATGAGATCATCGTGGAGCATGTGGGAGCCAACATGGGTATCCAGATCCCGCTGTTGGTTATTGACCGGAGAGTCGTCTCGGTCATGTCTACATGTCTCCCGAACCCGTAGGGTCTACACACTTAAGGTTCAGTTGCGCTAGGGTTGTAGGGATATGTATATGCAGTAACCCGAATGTTGTTCGGAGTCCCGGATGAGATCCCGGACGTCACGAGGAGTTCCGGAATGGTCCGGAGGTAAAGATTTATATATGGGAAGTCCTGTTTCGGGCATCGGGACAAGTTTCGGGGTTATCGGTATTGTACCGGGACCACCGGAGGGGTCCCGGGGGCCCACCGGGTGGGGCCACCCATCCCCGGGGGCCACATGGGCTGTAGGGGGTGCGCCTTGGCCTGCTTGGGCCAAGGGCACCAGCCCCACTAGGCCCATGCGCCTAGGGTTTCCAAAGGGGAGGAGTCCTACTAGTGGAAGGCACCTCCTAGGTGCCTTGGGGGGGAGGGAAACCTCCCCTTGGCCGCCGGCCATAGGAGATTGGATCTCCTAGGCTGCGCACCACCCCCCCTTGGCACCCCTATATATAGTGGGGGAGAGGAGGGACCTCATACCTTGAGTCCTTGGCCTTAGGTTGCCTCCTTCTCCCTCCCCAACACCTCCTCCAACTCCATAGCGCTTAGCGAAGCTCTGCCGGAGTACTGCAGCTCCATCAACACCACGCCGTCGTGCTGCTGCTGGTGCCATCTCCCTCAACCTCTCCTCCCTCCCTTGCTGGATCAAGAAGGAGGAGATGTGGCTGTTCCGTACGTGTGTTGAACGCGGAGGTGCCGTCCGTTCGGTGCTAGGATCTCCGGTGATTCGAATCACGTCGTGTTCGACTACATCATCCCCGTTCTTTGAACGCTTCCGCTCGCGATCTACAAGGTATGTAGATGCATCCTATGACTCGTTGCTAGATGAACTCCTAGATGATCTTGGTGAAACGAGTAGGAAAATTTTTGTTTTCTGCAACGTTCCCCAACAGTGGCATCATGAGCTAGGTCTATGCGTAGTTCTTCTTGCGCGAGTAGAACACAATTTGTTGTGGGCGTAGATTTGTCAACTTTCTTGCCGTTACTAGTCCTTTCTTGCTTCAGCGGTATTGTGGGATGAAGCGGCCCGGACCAACCTTACACGTACGCTTACGTGAGACCGGTTCCACCGACTAACATGCACTAGTTGCATAAGGTGGCTGGCGGGTGTCTGTCTCTCCTACTTTAGTTGGAGCGGAATCGATGAACAGGGTCCTTATGAAGGGTAAATAGAAGTTGACAAATCACGTTGTGGCTTTAACGTAGGTAAGAAAACGTTCTTGCTAGAACCCTAATTCAGCCACGTAAAACTTGCAACAACAATTAGAGGACGTCTAACTTGTTTTTGCAGCAAGTGGTTTGTGATATGATATGGCCAAAGTTGTGATGAATGATGAATGATCTATATGTGATGTATGAGATGTTCATGTTATTGTAATAGGATTCACGACTTGCATGTCGATGAGTATGACAACCGGCAGGAGCCATAGGAGTTGTCTTTATTCTTTTATATGACCTGCGTGTCATCAAGAAACGCCATGTAAATTACTTTACTTTATTGCTAAACGCGTTAGCCATAGTAGTAGAAGTAATAGTTGGCGAGCAACTTCATGGAGACACGATGATGGAGATCATGATGATGGAGATCATGGTGTCAAGCCGGTGACAAGATGATCATGGAGCCCCAAGATGGAGATCAAAGGAGCTGTGTGATATTGGCCATATCATGTCACGTTTATTATTTGATTGCATGTGATGTTTATCATGCTTTGCATCTTGTTTACTTAGAACGACGGTAGTAAATAAGGTGATCCCTCATACCAATTTCAAGAAGTGTTCCCCCTAACTGTGCACCGTTGCGACAGTTCGCTGTTTCAAAACATCACGTGATGATCGGGTGTTTTATTCAGACGTTCACATACAACGGGTGTAAGACAGATTTACACATGCAAACACTTAGGTTGACTTGACGAGCCTAGCATGTACAGACATGGCCTCGGAACACAGAAGACCGAAAGGTCGAGCATGAGTCGTATAGAAGATACGATCAACATGAAAGATGTTCACCGATGTTGACTAGTCCGTCTCACGTGATGATCGGACACGGTCTAGTTTAACTCGGATCATGTAATACTTAGATGACCAGAGGGATGTCTAATCTAAGTGGGAGTTCACTAATAATTTGATTAGTTGAACTTAATTATCATGAACTTAGTCTAAAATCTTTGCAATATGTCTTGTAGATCAAATGGCCAACGTAGTCCTCAACTTCAACGCGTTCCTAGAGAAAACTAAGCTGAAAGACGATGGCAGCAACTATACGGACTGGGTCCGGAACCTGAGGATCATCCTCATAGCTGCCAAGAAAGATTATGTCCTACAAGCACCGCTTGGTGACGCACCCGTTCTCCCTGCAGAACAAGATGTTATGAATGCTTGGCAGGCACGTTTCGATGACTACTCCCTCGTTCAGTGCGGCATGCTTTACAGCCTAGAGCCGGGGCTCCAAAAGCGTTTTGAGAGACATGGAGCATATGAGATGTTCGAAGAGCTGAAAATGGTTTTCCAAGCTCATGCCCAGGTCGAGAGATATGAAGTCTCCGACAAATTCTTTAGCTGTAAGATGGAGGAAAACAGTTCTGTCAGTGAGCACATACTCACTATGTCTGGGTTGCATAACCGCTTGACTCAGCTGGGAGTTAATCTCCCAGATGATGCGGTCATTGACAGAATCCTCCAGTCGCTTCCACCAAGCTACAAGAGCTTTGTGATGAACTTCAATATGCAGGGGATGGAAAAGACCATTCCTGAAGTATTTGCTATGCTGAAATCAGCAGAGGTAGAAGTCAGAAAGGAACATCAAGTGTTGATGGTCAATAAAACCACTAAGTTCAAGAAAGGCAAGGGTAAAAAGATGTGACGCCCCGAGACCGACGCTCCAGAAGACTTCCAGCTATTCCGAGTTTCATCGTGTGATTTGTTTTATTTGTTGCATTCATCCTTGCATCATGTGCATTGCATCATGTCATCATGCCATCATATCATTAATTTTTAAAACCTCAACTAAATAAATTGTATGGATTTTTCGATCCATTTAAATCGAGGGACTCACATGGTGACTTCTCTTTATAACATACCCTCCCGATATTAGGGAGCTATATTAAATATTCCACTATTTCGGAATCACCAAAACACACTTGCAAAATATCCCAATGCCTTTGTTATCTCAATTCTTGGTCTCCAACCTTGCCCATAAATTATTTCATCATTTTCCGGAGCTCCACCAAAAATCCGAACATTTTTGGACCTTCCTTTTATCAAGTCCTAGTTCAAACCCATTTGAATTAAATTCAAATGAGTTTGAATTCTTATCGTTCGATCTTGGCCTTTCTATTTTTCTTGGAACGAGCATATTTTTGCGAGTCCGGGAAAATTATCCCCGTGCCCAACTCTTTCTCTAACCTTTCTTCTCTTCCCTTTTTCTTTCTCTTTATTTTCTGTTTTGATAAGAGAATTAGAGATAGAGAGAGAGAAGGAGCCCTGCAGCCCAGCAGCCAGGCCGGCCCATTTGCCTCTAGGCCCAGCCGCCCCGCTGCACTAACCCTAGCCCGCACCGCAACGCTCTCTCCCTCGCGCCGTCATCTCTCTTTCCCTCGATCTCTCCCTCCTGCACCCGCGCCTCTCGCCCGATCCCCTCCTCCCTCGTTGCGCCGTCGCAGAGAGAGAGAGAGGAGCGCCGCGGCCTCGCCCTTCCTCCTCCGGCATCGAGCGCCCCGCTCCACCTCGCCCTTCTCCTCGCCCTTCTCCTCGCCGCATCGCCCGATCCCCTCGCCCCCGCGCCCTGTCTTCCTCCTCGCCCTGCGCGCCCGACGCCGCCCCGCGTCCTCAACTCCGGCGGCCACGTGCCCCTCCTCGACCTCGCCTCCGACTTGCCCCTCTCAGCCTCCTGCGCCCGCGCCCCTCCTCTGCCCCTCCCTCCGCTGAGCTCCGTCGCCTCTGCGCGCGAGCGCCGTGCTCGACCTCCTCCTCGCCGCCCCTGGAACCGCACCGCCTCGGCCTCGCCGCCGGCAGCAGCTTCTGCTGCTGCATCCTCTCGCCGACGCCGCTCCGTGCACCTCGTGCTCCGTCGTCCGCCTCCCCTGCGACCTGGGCGTTCATCCCCGTCTTCCCGGCCTCGTCCGTGCCCCCTAGTTGCCTCTGTCCGCTTCGAGCAGCAGCAGCTCGTCGCTCAGCGCCATGGCCACTCGCGCCCTCAAGCTCCTGCGGCAGCCTCACCTTCCTGCGCCACTTTGCCTTGGTCTTTTGACCCCAAGCCACCTCCTCGCATCGCGGTCTTCATCCTCGCTTGGACGCCGAGATCCCCTTCGTTTTGCCAAGACTCGGCAACCAGGGAAGCCCAAGGACGCCTTCGCGGATTTCGCCAAGTACATATACGGACGCACCGGACGTCTACAAAACGTGTACGACTACGTGGGCTTAAAAGTACCCCTTCGGATCGCCAAGTTCATCTACCACGTGTACCACTACCGTCGCCCCGAAGATGTTGGATTCGTCAAGTACCTCTCCGAAAGACGAACGTGAGCGACTACCTCCACTACGGCCCGTGAACAACTACTTCCCTCGACGACTCGAACCGCTTCGAAAACGCACGCTTCGAAGGTATAACACCGAGACGATGTCCGTGGACCGAATGCATGTTGTATGAGATGCCCGTTTTTGCATCGTGTCCGTTTGTCACTCGTTTCCATGCCACTATCCGGTGGGACACCCGGTAGCCGGGACCACCCCACCTTCTATCGCATGTCACGCTCTCGTCACTTTTCCTTTTGCACCGGTATCTCCGTGAGCTACCGGAACCGATATGTTGACGTGGCATCATTTTCGGATATGTTGCCGTGGCACCATTTTTGTTTCACCGCCGTGGCACCTTTTTCCTTCCGCCATGGCGACAAATGCTTCATAACATGTTCATGTTATCGTTTTCATAAAAATTGCATAAAACTTGTATATGTCATCCGCATCATGATAACAACATTTAAAATGTTTAAACTTGTTGTTGCATTAAATTGCTAAATGCATATGGGGATTCTCCGGAATTGTTGTTTGTTGCTTCTGGCCTCATTTAACCTTGACTAGATAGGTAGTTTTCATTTGCTTCATCCTCTTGCCATGTTTAACAACATTTAATATTGTTGGGTACATAAACGAGATCGAACTAAATAACTTGTTGTGGTGTTTCGTCAACATGCAACTCGTTGCATATTGAACTCCACTTAATTTGTAGGATTGTTTGTTGCACTTTGCCATGCCATGCCTCATTAAACCGGACATGCATCATACTTGTTTGTGCATCATGACTTGTTTATGCTTGTGTGTTTACTATGTTGTTTGTTTCTTTCCGGGTTGCTTCTCTCGTTAGCTTCGGTTTCGTTCCGGAGTTGTGAGGATTTGTTCGTCTACGTCCGTTTGTCTTCTTCATGGACTCGTTCTTCTTCCTTGCGGGATTTCAGGCAAGATGATCATACCCTCGAAATCACTACTATCTTTGCTATGCTAGTTTGCTCGCTCTTGCTATGCCAATGCTACGATGCCTACCATTTGCTTGTCAGCCTCCCAAATTGCCATGTCAAAACCTCTAACCCACCATGTCCTAGCAAACCGTTGATTGGCTATGTTACCGCTTTGCTCAGCCCCTCTTATAGCATTGTTAGTTGCAGGTGAAGATTGAAGTTTGTTCCTTGTTGGAACATGGAGATGTTGTTCCTTGTTGGAACATGTTTACTTGTTGGGATATCACAATATATCTTATTTAATTAATGCATCTATATACTTGGTAAAGGGTGGAAGGCTCGGCCTTATGCCTGGTGTTTTGTTCCACTCTTGCCGCCCTAGTTTCCGTCATATCGGTGTTATGTTCCCGGATTTTGCGTTCCTTACACGGTTGGGCTATAATGGGAACCCCTTGACAGTTCGCCTTAGTAAAGCTCTTCCAGCAATGCCCAACATTGGTTTTACCATTTGCACTAACAACCTACCACCTTCCCTTGGGTTCTGCAGACTCAAGGGTCATCTTTATTCTAACCCCCCCCCCGGGCCAGTGCTCCTCTGAGTGTTGGTCCGAACTAGAGCCCTGTGCAGCGCCCCCTCGGGGAAACTCGAGGTTTGGTTTTAGTTGTACGGATTGCTCATCTGAGTGTGCCCTGAGAAAGAGATATGTGCAGCTCCTATCGGGATTTGTCGGCACATTCGGGCGGTGTTGCTGGTTTAGTTTTACCCTGTCGAAATGTCTTGTTGTACCGGGATACCGAGTCTGATCGGAACGTCTCGGGTGGAGGTCTATTCCTTCGTTGACCGTGAGAGCTTGTCATGGGCTAAGTTGGGACACCCCTGCAGGGTATTATCTTTCGAAAGCCGTGCCCGCGGTTATGTGGCAGATGGGAATTTGTTAACGTCCGGTTGTAGAAAACCCGAAGTTGACCTTAATTAAAATACATCAACCGTGTGTGTAACCGTGATGGTCTCTTTCCGGCGGAGTCCGGGAAGTGAACACGGTGTTGGAGTTATGCTTGACGTAGGTTGCTATAGGATCACTTCTTGATCATACTTTTATCGACCGTGCTTTGCCTTCTCTTCTCGCTCTCATTTGCGTATGTTAGCCACCATATATGCTAGTCGCTTGCTGCAGCTCCACCTCATTACTCCATCCTTCCTATAAGCTTAAATAGTCTTGATCTCGCGGGTGCGAGATTGCTGAGTCCCCGTGGCTCACAGATACTTCCAAAACCAGTTTGCAGGTGCCTATGTTACCGTGCAGATGACGCAACCAAGCTCAAGGAGGAGCTCGATGAAGATCTTGCCCTTTGTGTTGTTTCGTTCTAGTTGATCAGTAGTGGAGCCCAGTTGGGGTCGATCGGGGACCTTTGTCGCATTTGGGGTTCTTCTTTTATTTTGGTTCCGTAGTCGGACCTTGATTGTATCTGGATGATGTAATGCTTTATTCATGTAATTGTGTGAAGTGGCGATTGTAAGCCAACTATGTATCTCTTTCCCTTATGTATTACATGGGTTGTGTGAAGATTACCTCACTTGCGACATTGCTTTCAATGCGGTTATGCCTCTAAGTCGTGCTTCGACACGTGGGAGATATAGCCGCATCGAGGGCGTTACAAGTTGGTAATCAGAGCCTTCCCCGACCTTAGGAGCCCCACTGCTTGATCGTTTTTAGCGGCCGAGTTGTGTCTAGAAAAATATTTTGAGTCATTTAGGATTATATATATCGGAGAGTTAGGAATTCTTTTTACTCCCCAGTCTCTTCGTCGCTCTGGTAAGGCATCCTGACGTAGAGTTTTGACTCTTCTCTTCTCAAATTTCACTAAAAAATTTTAGGATCACGCGGGTATCTTGGAATCGTTCCGATGGTTTTATGATGAGAACATTGTCTTGGTGCCTCCTGTCAGGGGTTTAGTGGAAGTGTCCCGGGGAGTTGAGCTCTGAGGTGTTGTCGTCATAATTTTATCGTTGCAGTTCTGGAATACCTGAGTTTAGTACGCCGACATCGAAAATCTCTTTTATGCAGTTGTTGGTGAGATAACCCCGATAACCCAGTACTGAGGTGAGTACGGGAGTATTGCCATGACTTGTATAACGGATGCTTTTCGAAGGTTGAGGTAGACGATTTCCGAAGGTTTCTTGGTTATGTGTTGAAGGATGGATACAGCTGGATGTAGGATTTGTTAGTTTTGGGTGAGATATTATGCTTCCCCTGTATCCCCAACACCTGATTGCATAACCTGAAAATTTCGGGAGTTTCATAGGTGGGAATTCAAGTAGCTCTTAGGATATCTTTCCGACGGATGTATGATATGAAATTGGGGTTCGACGTCTAGTGGTCCGCCTATTCACGGTTGGTTTTACAGTGGTCTCGTTGTGTCTTAAAGAGTCCTTGGCTATGCCGACTCGGGGACGCTTCGTATGTCATGTGCACTGCCTTGTACATGATGGTGCTGTACGATCGAGCCCGTGTAGGCCCCACCACGAAAACTTCGGACGAAATCTCTATCATATGTTTGTTCCGGCTTATTCTGCAAGCCAATCATTTGTTTTGTTTTGAGTTGTGGTATTCGAGTTGCTTCGAAGTCAAAAGTTGATTTCATACCTTTTCCAAATGGTGTTCTCATATTCCTATGTGAATACTAATCCTTCTTGATCATCGAGTCTGTCTTGTCAATCCTTTTTTTTAACCGGTGTGTCTCTCCTCAAGTGGATCCGTTCACGTCAACATTTGCAAGATCATTTATCACTTCTTCTCAACGGTGTTTGTTTCATCCGTCTCCAAGTTGCCTTTGTTCTTTCCCACCCACCCACCCTTTTTCCTCAAGGACTAAGATTTCTTTACCAAGTATCCTTTTCTTTTTGTGAAGTTTCTCCATTCTTTTCCGTCAATGTTCTTATCCGGTGATTTCCCATGAAGATTCTAATGGAGCTTCAAGTTCGTCATTCCTCGTTCTTTTCTTCTCCGGTGGATTTAATTCAAGCTTTGGTATTAAGCATACTCCTTTTCTTTTTTTCCAATGCTTTTCTTATGCCGGTGCACCTCTTAATCATCCATCTCTCACTATTAAATTGTTCCGGAGTGCTCAAGATATCTCAGAAGATTCGTGTTTCCACTCTGCATTCGTTCAAGCTCTTTCGAGATTGGTATCTCATTCAAGTCATTTAATTCAACCGGTGCAACATCTCTTTTAAATCTTTTCAACGGTGTTCTTTTGAGTGGGCCCTAACCCACAGGTCTTTTCCCAGGATCTTACCTGACTCTTCTATTTTCCCAGAGCTATCCTAAATTCTTCTCCAAGTTTGACGTAAGAATGAGTTATCATTAGTCAAATGCTTTTCTCCAAGATCTTTCAAATTCTTTTCATAGTTGGCTCAACCTCTTCGCTTTTGATTCTTCCGGTGTGCCTCAATAATTCTTGGTGGTGTTTCTCGTTGTCATTCTCATCATTTGAAGACCGAAGAAGAGTTTCTCTTTAATCTTGCTCTATTCTCTTCAAGATTCATGGTGCTAGCTTGTTGCCATCCTCTCATAATTGTTTTCGATTGTGAGAATCTTTTTCACCCATCAGGAGATATTCAAGAGTCTTCTCAGTTTGTCATCCGGAGTCCATCAATTCAGGTTTATTCATTCTCAGCCGTCAGTTATCATTCTCCTATCTTGCCGGTGCATCTATCGAATATCCTCTAATCAGTTCTTGATCTCTTTGTTCTCATGTATCTAGTTTGTCTCAAGCACCTTCGTTCATTTGCTAATTCTTACCGGTGATGCACCCCTACTTCGATCATTTTCAATTCTTACGGTGGTTCTTTCAAGATCTCTCTTCCTTGTCCATCATATCAATTCATTTGTTGTTCCAATCCTACCGGTGGTTCGTTGAAGACCTTCTCAAGTTTACGCTATATCTCTTTTAATCCTTTCTACGAGAATAAGTAGTATGCCAAATCCGTTGATTGTCATCAATTTAATTGGTGAAGGATAAGCATAACATAATTCTTATTCTTGTTCATCCAAGTGATTAATTCTTTATTCCGGAGGCCCTTAAAATTCTCGGTTTCATTTGTTTCATCTTCTCTTTTTCCCGGAGTTCCAAGCTCTAATTATCACGGAGATCCATCTAAATCATTGCAAGGATTCACCTTGTGTTTTCAATTTCTCTTTCTTTTCATTCCTTTTGTTTACCGGAGTCCTTCATGAAGGTTCTACATGATGGTTCATCAAGGATTTAATTTCTTCTCGAAGTGTTCATCAATATTCTGTTCAGGGGAACTCAAGCTTTCATCATCTTCCTTTCCGGAGTGCAATTCTTTCTTCCGTATTATTGGAGATGGTATTATGTCATTCTTAATAATTTGAGTTCATGTTTCATAACTCACATGTTGTCAAGAATGAGATATTTTAAATCCATCAATCTCGTCATTGGAGTTATCTTGGGTTATTTTTCACCTAAAAACTTTCCCTAAGGATTGTTGTTAATTATGGTGCTTATAATTGACCCAAGTTATTCATCTATCCTCCCGGTGAATTAAGCTTTCTCGTCTCCTTGTTCTTATCAATCCAATTTTTTTTCCGTTAGTGGCCGGTTGTCACCTCATAATTTTGAGATGTTTTCCATAAGCCCACTACAAGCTTGTGCTTTTCGTTGTTGATTTTCCAACAACTCCGTTCAATTCTTCCTTGCAAGGATGCTTTCCAAACTCATTTGTGGCAGAAGTTGGCATTTTCTTCTCCATTCTGTTATTCCAATGATATATCTTCTATTATTTCTTTCGGAGGCATTGTGACGTTGCTCTTTTCACTCACCATCTCGATTCGTGAGGATCGTGTTCTTTTCTTGCTTATCCATTTAACCGGAGTGTCGTGTTTTCATTCGAGTTCTCTAATCTTATCAAGTTTTCCCTCCTTCCTCAACTGGAGAGCTGTCTGAAATCCTTCTTACCCATTGTGTCATTCTTTCAATAGTTCCGGAGGCAGTGTGTTGTTGATTTCATCAAGTAACATCCCATCTTCTCAAGTTCATGTTCTATTCCTTCCATGTTCAACCGGAGTACTGCCCGAATTCTTCCCCTCTCATCTTGTTTTAACCGGAGTGGTTTCGAATTCTATCTTGTCCATTAAACTCTTGATTCATGTCTTTGCAACCTTCAAGTTCTCGTAATGTTCCTTGTTCCTCTTTCTAACGGATTGTTTGCAATCTCGTTCATCTCCTTTGTATTCTTTCTTTCAATTTGTTCAACCTCTCAAGGTTCTTTGGTTTCACTCATTGGTCAAAGAAGCAACTTAGTTTTACCTCTTCTCTTCCTCTTCCGTTTCTCTCCGGTGCCATTCTAGATCTCGGGACGAGATCCTCTCGTAGTGGTGGAGTGTTGTGACGCCCCGAGACCGACGCTCCAGAAGACTTCCAGCTATTCCGAGTTTCGTCGTGTGATTTGTTTTATTTGTTGCATTCATCCTTGCATCATGTGCATTGCATCATGTCATCATGCCATCATATCATTAATTTTTAAAACCTCAACTAAATAAATTGTATGGATTTTTCGATCCATTTAAATCGAGGGACTCACATGGTGACTTCTCTTTATAACATACCCTCCCGATATTAGGGAGCTATATTAAATATTCCACTATTTCGGAATCACCAAAACACACTTGCAAAATATCCCAATGCCTTTGTTATCTCAATTCTTGGTCTCCAACCTTGCCCATAAATTATTTCATCATTTTCCGGAGCTCCACCAAAAATCCGAACATTTTTGGACCTTCCTTTTATCAAGTCCTAGTTCAAACCCATTTGAATTAAATTCAAATGAGTTTGAATTCTTATCGTTCGATCTTGGCCTTTCTATTTTTCTTGGAACGAGCATATTTTGCGAGTCCGGGAAAATTATCCCCGTGCCCAACTCTTTCTCTAACCTTTCTTCTCTTCCCTTTTTCTTTCTCTTTATTTTCTGTTTTGATAAGAGAATTAGAGATAGAGAGAGAGAAGGAGCCCTGCAGCCCAGCAGCCAGGCCGGCCCATTTGCCTCTAGGCCCAGCCGCCCCGCTGCACTAACCCTAGCCCGCACCGCAACGCTCTCTCCCTCGCGCCGTCATCTCTCTTTCCCTCGATCTCTCCCTCCTGCACCCGCGCCTCTCGCCCGATCCCCTCCTCCCTCGTTGCGCCGTCGCAGAGAGAGAGAGAGGAGCGCCGCGGCCTCGCCCTTCCTCCTCCGGCATCGAGCGCCCCCGCTCCACCTCGCCCTTCTCCTCGCCCTTCTCCTCGCCGCATCGCCCGATCCCCTCGCCCCCGCGCCCTGTCTTCCTCCTCGCCCTGCGCGCCCGACGCCGCCCCGCGTCCTCAACTCCGGCGGCCACGTGCCCCTCCTCGACCTCGCCTCCGACTTGCCCCTCTCAGCCTCCTGCGCCCGCGCCCCTCCTCTGCCCCCTCCCTCCGCTGAGCTCCGTCGCCTCTGCGCGCGAGCGCCGTGCTCGACCTCCTCCTCGCCGCCCCTGGAACCGCACCGCCTCGGCCTCGCCGCCGGCAGCAGCTTCTGCTGCTGCATCCTCTCGCCGACGCCGCTCCGTGCACCTCGTGCTCCGTCGTCCGCCTCCCCTGCGACCTGGGCGTTCATCCCCGTCTTCCCGGCCTCGTCCGTGCCCCCTAGTTGCCTCTGTCCGCTTCGAGCAGCAGCAGCTCGTCGCTCAGCGCCATGGCCACTCGCGCCCTCAAGCTCCTGCGGCAGCCTCACCTTCCTGCGCCACTTTGCCTTGGTCTTTTGACCCCAAGCCACCTCCTCGCATCGCGGTCTTCATCCTCGCTTGGACGCCGAGATCCCCTTCGTTTTGCCAAGACTCGGCAACCAGGGAAGCCCAAGGACGCCTTCGCGGATTTCGCCAAGTACATATACGGACGCACCGGACGTCTACAAAACGTGTACGACTACGTGGGCTTAAAAGTACCCCTTCGGATCGCCAAGTTCATCTACCACGTGTACCACTACCGTCGCCCCGAAGATGTTGGATTCGTCAAGTACCTCTCCGAAAGACGAACGTGAGCGACTACCTCCACTACGGCCCGTGAACAACTACTTCCCTCGACGACTCGAACCGCTTCGAAAACGCACGCTTCGAAGGTATAACACCGAGACGATGTCCGTGGACCGAATGCATGTTGTATGAGATGCCCGTTTTTGCATCGTGTCCGTTTGTCACTCGTTTCCATGCCACTATCCGGTGGGACACCCGGTAGCCGGGACCACCCCACCTTCTATCGCATGTCACGCTCTCGTCACTTTTCCTTTTGCACCGGTATCTCCGTGAGCTACCGGAACCGATATGTTGACGTGGCATCATTTTCGGATATGTTGCCGTGGCACCATTTTTGTTTCACCGCCGTGGCACCTTTTTCCTTCCGCCATGGCGACAAATGCTTCATAACATGTTCATGTTATCGTTTTCATAAAAATTGCATAAAACTTGTATATGTCATCCGCATCATGATAACAACATTTAAAATGTTTAAACTTGTTGTTGCATTAAATTGCTAAATGCATATGGGGATTCTTCGGAATTGTTGTTTGTTGCTTCTGGCCTCATTTAACCTTGACTAGATAGGTAGTTTTCATTTGCTTCATCCTCTTGCCATGTTTAACAACATTTAATATTGTTGGGTACATAAACGAGATCGAACTAAATAACTTGTTGTGGTGTTTCGTCAATATGCAACTCGTTGCATATTGAACTCCACTTAATTTGTAGGATTGTTTGTTGCACTTTGCCATGCCATGCCTCATTAAACCGGACATGCATCATACTTGTTTGTGCATCATGATTTGTTTATGCTTGTGTGTTTACTATGTTGTTTGTTTCTTTCCGGGTTGCTTCTCTCGTTAGCTTCGGTTTCGTTCCGGAGTTGTGAGGATTTGTTCGTCTACGTCCGTTTGTCTTCTTCATGGACTCGTTCTTCTTCCTTGCGGGATTTCAGGCAAGATGATCATACCCTCGAAATCACTACTATCTTTGCTATGCTAGTTTGCTCGCTCTTGCTATGCCAATGCTACGATGCCTACCATTTGCTTGTCAGCCTCCCAAATTGCCATGTCAAAACCTCTAACCCACCATGTCCTAGCAAACCGTTGTTTGGCTATGTTACCGCTTTGCTCAGCCCCTCTTATAGCATTGTTAGTTGCAGGTGAAGATTGAAGTTTGTTCCTTGTTGGAACATGGAGATGTTGTTCCTTGTTGGAACATGTTTACTTGTTGGGATATCACAATATATCTTACTTAATTAATGCATCTATATACTTGGTAAAGGGTGGAAGGCTCGGCCTTATGCCTGGTGTTTTGTTCCACTCTTGCCGCCCTAGTTTCCGTCATATCGGTGTTATGTTCCCGGATTTTCCGTTCCTTACACGGTTGGGCTATAATGGGAACCCCTTGACAGTTCGCCTTTAGTAAAGCTCCTCCAGCAATGCCCAACATTGGTTTTACCATTTGCACTAACAACCTACCACCTACCCTTGGGTTCTGCAGACTCAAGGGTCATCTTTATTCTAACCCCCCCCCCCCGGGCCAGTGCTCCTCTGAGTGTTGGTCCGAACTAGAGCCCTGTGCAGCGCCCCCTCGGGGAAACTCGAGGTTTGGTTTTAGTTGTACGGATTGCTCATCTGAGTGTGCCCTGAGAAAGAGATATGTGCAGCTCCTATCGGGATTTGTCGGCACATTCGGGCGGTGTTGCTGGTTTAGTTTTACCCTGTCGAAATGTCTTGTTGTACCGGGATACCGAGACTGATCGGAACGTCTCGGGTGGAGGTCTATTCCTTCGTTGACCGTGAGAGCTTGTCATGGGCTAAGTTGGGACACCCCTGCAGGGTATTATCTTTCGAAAGCCGTGCCCGCGGTTATGTGGCAGATGGGAATTTGTTAACGTCCTGTTGTAGAAAACCTGAAGTTGACCTTAATTAAAATACATCAACCGTGTGTGTAACCGTGATGGTCTCTTTCCGGCGGAGTCCGGGAAGTGAACACGGTGTTGGAGTTATGCTTGACGTAGGTTGCTATAGGATCACTTCTTGATCATACTTTTATCGACCGTGCTTTGCCTTCTCTTCTCGCTCTCATTTGCGTATGTTAGCCACCATATATGCTAGTCGCTTGCTGCAGCTCCACCTCATTACTCCATCCTTCCTTTAAGCTTAAATAGTCTTGATCTCGCGGGTGCGAGATTGCTGAGTCCCCGTGGCTCACAGATACTTCCAAAACCAGTTTGCAGGTGCCTATGTTATCGTGCAGATGACGCAACCAAGCTCAAGGAGGAGCTCGATGAAGATCTTGCCCTTTGTGTTGTTTCGTTCTAGTTGATCAGTAGTGGAGCCCAGTTGGGGTCGATCGGGGACCTTTGTCGCATTTGGGGTTCTTCTTTTATTTTGGTTCCGTAGTCGGACCTGGATTGTATCTGGATGATGTAATGCTTTATTCATGTAATTGTGTGAAGTGGCGATTGTAAGCCAACTATGTATCTCTTTCCCTTATGTATTACATGGGTTGTGTGAAGATTACCTCACTTGCGACATTGCTTTCAATGCGGTTATGCCTCTAAGTCGTGCTTCGACACGTGGGAGATATAGCCGCATCGAGGGCGTTACAAAAGAACTTCAAGAAGGACGGCAAGGAGGTTGCCGCGCCCGGCAAGCAAGCTGCTGGGAAGAAGCCAAAGAATGGACCCAAGCCCGAGACTGAGTGCTTTTATTGCAAGGGAAGCGGTCACTGGAAGCGGAACTGCCCTAAGTACTTAGCGGATAAGAAGGCCGGCAAAACAAAAGGTATATGTGATATACATGTAATTGATGTGTACCTTACTAGTGCCCGTAGTAGCTCCTGGGTATTTGATACCGGTGCAGTTGCTCACATTTGTAACTCAAAGCAGGGGCTGCGGAATAAGCGGAAACTGGCAAAGGACGAGGTGACGATGCGCGTCGGGAATGGTTCCAAGGTCAATGTGATCGCCGTCGGCACGCTACCTCTGCATCTCCCTTCGGGATTAGTTTTAAACCTTAATAATTGTTATTTAGTGCCAGCTTTGAGCATGAACATTGTATCGGGATCTCGTTTAATTCGAGATGGCTACTCTTTTAAATCTGAGAATAATGGTTGTTCCATTTTTATGAGAGATATGTTTTATGGTCATGCTCCTATGGTGAATGGTTTATTCCTTATGAATCTCGAACGTGATGCTACACATATTCATAATGTGAGTACCAAAAGAAGTAAGGTTGATAATGATAGTCCCACATACTTGTGGCACTGCCGCCTTGGTCACATAGGTGTTAAACGCATGAAGAAGCTCCATGCTGATGGACTTTTAGAGTCTCTTGATTATGAATCATTTGACACGTGCGAACCATGCCTTATGGGTAAAATGACCAAGACTCCGTTCTCAGGAACAATGGAGCGAGCAACCAACTTGTTGGAAATCATACATACTGATGTGTGCGGTCCGATGAGTGTTGAGGCTCGCGGTGGCTATCGTTATGTTCTCACCCTCACTGATGATTTAAGTAGGTATGGGTATATCTACTTAATGAAACACAAGTCTGAAACCTTTGAAAAGTTCAAGGAATTTCAGAGTGAGGTTGAAAATCAACGTGACAGGAAAATCAAGTTTCTGCGATCAGATCGTGGAGGAGAATACTTGAGTCACGAGTTTGGGGCACACTTAAGAAAATGTGGAATAGTTTCACAACTCACGCCGCCTGGAACACCTCAGCGTAATGGTGTGTCCGAACGTCGTAATCGCACTCTGTTAGATATGGTGCGATCTATGATGTCTCTTACCGATTTACCGCTTTCCTTCTGGGGCTATGCTTTAGAGACTGCCGCATTCACTTTAAATAGGGCTCCGTCGAAATCCGTTAAGACGACACCGTATGAATTATGGTTTGGGAAGAAACCTAAGCTGTCGTTTCTAAAAGTTTGGGGATGCGATGCTTATGTCAAGAAACTTCAACCTGAAAAGCTCGAACCCAAATCGGAAAAATGCGTCTTCATAGGATACCCAAAAGAAACTGTTGGGTACACCTTCTACCACAGATCCGAAGGCAAGATCTTTGTTGCCAAGAATGGGTCCTTTCTGGAGAAAGAGTTTCTCTCGAAAGAAGTAAGTGGGAGGAAAGTAGAGCTTGATGAAGTATTACCTCTTGAACCGGAAAATGGCGCAACTCAAGAAAATGTTCCTGAGGTGCCAGCACCGACTAGAGAGGAAGATGATAATGATCAAGATACTTCTGATCAAGCTCCCACTGAAATTCGAAGGTCCACAAGGACACGTTCCGCACCAGAGTGGTACGGCAACCCTGTCTTGGAAATCATGTTGTTAGACAACGGTGAACCTTCGAACTATGAAGAAGCGACGGCGGGACCGGATTCTGACAAATGGCTGGAAGCCATGAAATCCGAGATAGGATCTATGTATGAAAACAAAGTATGGACTTTGACTGACTTGCCCGTAGAACGGCGAGCCATAGAAAATAAATGGATCTTTAAGAAGAAGACAGACGCGGATGGTAATGTGACCATCTATAAAGCTCGGCTTGTCGCTAAGGGTTATCGACAAGTTCAAGGGGTTGACTACGATGAGACTTTCTCACCGGTAGCGAAGCTGAAGTCCGTCCGAATCATGTTAGCAATTGCCGCATTTTATGACTATGAAATTTGGCAAATGGACGTCAAAACGGCATTCCTTAATGGTTTCCTTAAGGAAGAATTGTATATGATGCAGCCGGAAGGTTTTGTCGATCCTAAAAATGCTGACAAAGTGTGCAAGCTCCAACGCTCGATTTATGGGCTGGTGCAAGCATCTCGGAGTTGGAACATTCGCTTTGATGAGATGATCAAAGCGTTTGGGTTTACACAGACTTATGGAGAAGCCTGCGTTTACAAGAAAGTGAGTGGGAGCTCGGTAGCATTTCTCATATTATATGTAGATGACATACTTTTGATGGGAAATGATATAGAACTCTTGGACAGCATCAAGGCCTACTTGAATAAAAGTTTTTCAATGAAGGACCTTGGAGAAGCTGCTTATATATTAGGCATCAAAATCTATAGAGATAGATCAAGACGCCTCATAGGTCTTTCACAAAGCACATATCTTGATAAGATTTTGAAGAAGTTCAAAATGGATCAGTCCAAGAAAGGGTTCTTGCCTGTTTTGCAAGGTGTGAAATTGAGCTCAGCTCAATGTCCGACCACGGCAGCAGAGATAGAAGAGATGAGTGTCATCCCCTATGCCTCAGCCATAGGTTCTATTATGTATGCCATGCTGTGTACCAGACCTGATGTAAACCTTGCCGTAAGTTTGGTAGGTAGGTACCAAAGTAATCCCGGCAAGGAACACTGGACAGCGGTCAAGAATATCCTGAAGTACCTGAAAAGGACTAAGGAAATGTTTCTCGTTTATGGAGGTGACGAAGAGCTCGTCGTAAAGGGTTACGTCGACGCTAGCTTCGACACGGATCTGGATGACTCTAAGTCACAAACCGGATACGTGTATATTTTGAATGGTGGGGCAGTAAGCTGGTGCAGTTGCAAGCAAAGCATCGTGGCGGGATCTACATGTGAAGCGGAGTACATGGCAGCCTCGGAGGCAGCACATGAAGCAATATGGGTGAAGGAGTTCATCACCGACCTAGGAGTTATACCCAATGCGTCGGGGCCGATCAAGCTCTTCTGTGACAACACTGGAGCTATTGCACTTGCCAAGGAGCCCAGGTTTCACAAGAAGACAAGGCACATCAAGCGTCGCTTCAACTCCATTCGTGAAAATGTTCAAGATGGAGACATAGAGATTTGTAAAGTACATACGGACCTGAATGTAGCAGATCCGTTGACTAAACCTCTCCCTAGAGCAAAACATGATCAACACCAGAATTCCATGGGTGTTCGATTCATCACAATGTAACTAGATTATTGGCTCTAGTGCAAGTGGGAGACTGTTGGAAATATGCCCTAGAGGCAATAATAAAAGCATTATTATTATATTTCCTTGTTCATGATAATTGTCTTTATTCATGCTATAATTGTGTTATCCGGAAATCGTAATACATGTGTGAATAACAGACACCAACATGTCCCTAGTGAGCCTCTAGATGACTAGCTCGTTGATCAACAGATAGTCATGATTTCCTGACTATGGACACTGGATGTCATTGATAACGAGATCACATCATTAGGAGAATGATGTGATGGACGAGACCCAATCCTAAACATAGCACAAGATCGTATAGTTCGTTTGCTAGAGTTTTGCAATGTCAAAGTATCTCTTCCTTCGACCATGAGATCGTATAACTCCTGGATACCGTAGGAGTGCTTTGGGTGTATCAAACGTCACAACGTAACTGGGTGACTATAAAGGTGCACTACAGGTATCTCCGAAAGTATCTATTGTTTTATATGGATCGAGACTGGGATTTGTCACTCCGTATGACGGAGAGGTATCACTGGGCCCACTCGGTAATGCATCATCATAATGAGCTCAGAGTGACCAAGTGTCTGGTCACGGGATCATGCATTACGGTACGAGTAAAGTGACTTGCCGGTAACGAGATTGAACGAGGTATTGGGATACCGACGATCGAATCTCGGGCAAGTAACATATCGATAGACAAAGGGAATAGCGTACGGGGTTGATAGAATCCTCGACATCGTGGTTCATCCGATGAGATCATCGTGGAGCATGTGGGAGCCAACATGGGTATCCAGATCCCGCTGTTGGTTATTGACCGGAGAGTCGTCTCGGTCATGTCTACATGTCTCCCGAACCCGTAGGGTCTACACACTTAAGGTTCAGTTGCGCTAGGGTTGTAGGGATATGTATATGCAGTAACCCGAATGTTGTTCAGAGTCCCGGATGAGATCCCGGACGTCACGAGGAGTTCCGGAATGGTCCGGAGGTAAAGATTTATATATGGGAAGTCCTGTTTCGGGCATCGGGACAAGTTTCGGGGTTATCGGTATTGTACCGGGACCACCGGAGGGGTCCCGGGGGCCCACCGGGTGGGGCCACCCATCCCCGGGGGCCACATGGGCTGTAGGGGGTGCGCCTTGGCCTGCTTGGGCCAAGGGCACCAGCCCCACTAGGCCCATGCGCCTAGGGTTTCCAAAGGGGAGGAGTCCTACTAGTGGAAGGCACCTCCTAGGTGCCTTGGGGGGGAGGGAAACCTCCCCTTGGCCGCCGGCCATAGGAGATTGGATCTCCTAGGCTGCGCACCACCCCCCCTTGGCACCCCTATATATAGTGGGGGAGAGGAGGGACCTCATACCTTGAGTCCTTGGCCTTAGGTTGCCTCCTTCTCCCTCCCCAACACCTCCTCCAACTCCATAGTGCTTAGCGAAGCTCTGCCGGAGTACTGCAGCTCCATCAACACCACGCCGTCGTGCTGCTGCTGGTGCCATCTCCCTCAACCTCTCCTCCCTCCCTTGCTGGATCAAGAAGGAGGAGACGTGGCTGTTCCGTACGTGTGTTGAACGCGGAGGTGCCGTCCGTTCGGTGCTAGGATCTCCGGTGATTCGAATCACGTCGTGTTCGACTACATCATCCCCGTTCTTTGAACGCTTCCGCTCGCGATCTACAAGGTATGTAGATGCATCCTATGACTCGTTGCTAGATGAACTCCTAGATGATCTTGGTGAAACGAGTAGGAAAATTTTTGTTTTCTGCAACGTTCCCCAACAACATGTAGAGTAAAAAAGAGATGCAACAAGTGTACAACTCTTTGGCGAAGCCATGTCGATCTCAGCTTGATTGGTTGGCCGGTGAGGATGCTCCGGCTGACTTGGCTGTCGGAGGAGGGGAAGAAGATCTTAGGCATCTGGAGATGGAGCCCGAGGTACTGCTCCGCTGTGATGGATGGTTTCATCGTTGGAGCAGCTCCGGTGAGTTGTACGACGCCGAGGCTGAAGCAGGACAAGAGAGACAACGAACAACGTTAACCTGAGTGGAATTCTAATAGCATCTCCAATACATGATGTAATATACATAACCACAAAGTGCTAGATGTAAAACACATCAGCCGCTCATCTCTGAACTTAACTATCGAAATTGAACTTAACTGCCGAAACTGAAATTAACTGTTGAAACTGAACTTAACTGTCGAAACTGAATTTTGCTGTCGAAACTGAATTTTGCTGTTGAAACTAAACGCACTAGCAAGGTGAGGCTACACGTCGGTCAACTGACTTTTTCATCTCTGGTCAGTTGATTTTGCAGCCGTTGGATATGAAATCAAGGGCATGTGGTTCATCTTCAACCTCCACCCCCTGAGCCGCCAGCCACCACTGGCCAAACAGCAGCCCCCCGCCGCCCCGCTCGCCCTGAAAACACTCCCCACCGCCGGTCCGCCGCCGCCCCGACCATCCCTCTAGCCCCCCCCCCTTGCCGAGCTTTTTCTCCGGCGATCCCCACACCATCGCCCCACCACCGTCGGTGACCACCGCCCCCATCCTGAACCCTAAGGTAGATAGTGGGGTACCTCTCTGGCGAACCCCCCTCCCCGCTGCGGCTGGTTATTCCTTCACCCCAGCGAGCCCCCCCCCCAGCCCATGAAAATCGACTAACCCAAAAATTGATTCGGTCGACTGAAGTGTAGCTAAATCGGAGCAGCATTGCAAGCAAGAGCAAGAGCGAGAGCAGCACCGCGAGCAAGAGCAATAGCAAGAGCAGACCAGGCAGGGGACCGAGAGCAAGAGCAGCGCAGCAGCGCGAGCGAGAGATAAAGCAGCAGTAGCTCCTACTAATGTGGACATCGCCGCCGAGGGAGCGATGCCGTGGATGAAGTGGCCGGTGATGCCGTCGTGGATGGAGCCGCGCCGTGTCGGCTCGGGACCAAGCGCCGGCAGCATCGTGAGATCGAATCAAGAAGAAAATGCGGCGATTAGTGTACAACCTCTTTGGTGGTGCCGATTAGGCCGCATCTTCATCCCAGGAAACGGTGATGATGATGCTCTTCCGGTGGTGCAGGTGAAGACGGTGGTGTGGGAATGGAGGTGGCGCGAAAGACAAGGGGAACGTTAGGGCAGCTCCTTGGAGGTGGAGGACGGGGTGGCTGAACTGGCGGGGCCATGAGATCGACGACGGATCCTCATCCGGTACGGTGGATGAGGGACGTCGAGGTGTTGTTGTGGACGACGTCGTCGGGGAAGAGGCTCCGGCTGGGTGGCGGACGGAGCAGGGTGTGGGGTTTCGTCACGGGTTTTTGCGGCCTCGGTGTGCGAATGGGTGGGCGGATGGGATGGCAGTGGGGAAGCATGGCTTAGAGACGTGCTTGTCCGAAATGTGGGGTAAGTTAAGAAAGTACCCCCACCGATTTGAGGCGGTTCTTTCGGTTCAGGGGTACCACGGGCATTTCGCGTGTCGGGATTTCACAAGAGGTGGGAGTTTTCGCGCTCGTTGTAATTTCGGAATAGTAAGGCGCGGGTTGAGATGGAGGGAGTTGTCGGAGCACAACGAGACAAAGATATATATTAAATATTCCGGGCTAACAAGGCGCGGGTTGAAGAGGCAGGAGTTTCGCAGCACGATAGACAGAGACGGTAGCTTGAATTTTCGGCATAACAAGGCACGGCTTGAAATTTCGGAAGAACAAGCTTAATGTGTACCGCAAAAAAAGACAATTTGCACCTCAACACGCACAACACACACACGAACACCATTTAGACTAGAGTAAGGTACACGATCATTGCACGCATGAGATTTGGCAACAAAATTATGAATAAATACCACATTATAGCATGCAAGCTTTGAGTCATATATGTATGATGTAGATGTTCGTTTAATTCTTATAGTTCATTTCATTCAAAATCATCTAGTTTTTATAAGAAAGCTAATCTATTTTAAGATTCATGGAATTGTGCATTGTAAGACATAAAGTAAAAACAAATAATGGCAAATCATGTAGAAAAACATTTGGGCAATTCTGATACAGAAGATTCTAGAACAAATAAGTGCTTGTGTTTTGATGTTTGTGCATTATGCTTAAGTTCAACCATGGAGTCTTTTAGATTATACATGTGGCGAGATCTGATGGAATCTAGATGATATCCAACGGCCAGTAGTGCTCAAATTTGCCATCTTTGGACCATCGGATTTGCCTCATCCAACGACCATCTTTCAAAGTTAAAGTTACCCGCACATAATATAAAAAATATAAAATATTATATATATAGGGTTATAGATATAGATATGTGATGCGAAATCCGCCCATCATCTCCAATTAGAATAGTGTGTCCATGCACGGATGCGACGTGGCCAAATGATGTCTGCCATTGGTATCTCAAATTCAAATCAGTCTGACCTTGTTCAATGTGTATACATTACAACATGCTCGTTTCCAAACCATACCGCGCATATCTCCGTTATATTCATGCATGCATGGGTCTCAAACATCAGGATCTCTTATTCAAATATTTGAATTCAACTTTACATTGATTATGACCTCACCTATTCTTTTACACCCACACAGTAGTCTTCTCTTTACAATTGTACCACTAACTTTCTCTCATGCATGCATGCACACACACTACTAGTCAGCATTATCCATCGCACGCATGCAATCTTTTTCTTTAGGTCGGTCTCCCATGAAGGCACACACCCACACACATCCCCCTCTCCATCATATCGGGCATTCTTTATCTCTCACGCGTGCATGCGCAACGATCGATGTTCCTCTATGTATGTGTGTATATAGCTAGGTCTTTCATAGTTTTCCACACAAACCGATCAATCGATATATCCAGTGAGGTCTCGCCCTCTTTCCCACGTCCACATCGATAAATCTATACCTCTCTATATAGGATTAACATATATAGCTCATACACCCACATTAATTATATATCCAACGTCCCCCTCTCATCATCCATGCCTTCCACTTCATCTCTCAGACACGTGCACAATGGCGAAGACAGGGGCAGTAAGGGCCCCCCCCCCTAACATCACTATATATCGAGGCTAATATGAATGTGATCATTAGACAATTGCTGCTAAAAATGGTTTAAGTTCATGAATTGACCCTCCTCGTAAAGGATTAGCAATGCTTGGCCCCCTAGCTCATTTATTTTTCATCGCTCCGCCACTGCGTGCAACAGCGCACGTGTTCGCCCCCTCTCTCTAAATATCGATCTCGCACTTGTGCATTCCTTCATAGTCTCCCTCCACTCGGCCCCTCGCACCATCTTCTAGCCCCAACCGAATTTTCCCACATGTACAATCTAGCAGACTCCATGGTTGAACTTAAGCATAATGCACAAACCTCAAAACAACAGTGGTTCTCTTTTGTTCTAGAATCTTCCGTATCATAACTGGCCAAACTTTTTTTCTAGTTGAATTGCCATTATTTGTTTTTACTTTATGCTTTACAACACACAATTCCATGAATCATAAAATAGATTAAGGGCTTCTTTGATTAAAAGGATTCTCAAAGGAATTTTGGAGGATTCTAATCATTAGGAATTTTTCCTATCTTGGTTGTTTGATTCGTAGGATTGTAAACCATAGGAATTTTTCCATATGATTCATTTGCACTAGATTTCATAGGAAACATCCCATCCACTCAAACCTCTTTGAAAGAATTCTGCGTTTTTTCTATGCACAATCAAACACTCGTACAATCCTGTAGGATTCAAGACGACATTCCACTATAATCCCATGTTTTTCCTATTCCCGCATTCTTAGTTTTTTTATAAAAACTAATTGATTTTGAATGAGATGAACTATAAGAATTAAATGAAGGGCTACATCAGGCATATATGACTCAGAGCTTACATGCTATAGTGTGGTATTTATTCATAATTTGGTTGCAAAATCTGATGCGTGCAATGCACGTGTACCTTACTAGTACTTCAAGTATGTGCAAAACATGTAAATTAGAATACCAATGGCAGCTACATAGTGTCTCTCTTATAGTTCATGAAGACACGTGGCAAATGTGGAGGCGTTGTCGCGACCTCCTTGCATGGATTGATCACAGTGACGTGCTGCTGGTTCCAGAAGAATGTACTCGTCCTCCCTGAGCCATACAGGCGGTACATGCACGAAGCGAAGATGTGCACCCACGCCACACACACACTCATTCCCTTGCACGCACACGCGTGTACACGGGCGGACACAATTTTGTACCAAGATCCACCCCATGTGATAATTTGACGCGTGTAAAGTCGTTCACTTCATTGATGGTTAATTAATACAGCGCATGCAAATTGAGTGGACGTGAGGGTGGAAGAAAGACATTATTACTCCACTGCGTGCATGCGAGTAGTTAAATCGTGGGTTGCTAGTAGTACTTCCATTGGTCTCCTTCGTCTTTTGTGCCAATTTTTGACAGTAATATAATATTTACACATTTGAGCAGTGTAGTACTTGAAATTTATGTTCCACTAAACTCATGGGGAGCCGTTTCGGGCCTCGAAACCAAAACCATCAATTAATCTTTACCATGTTCCCATCACATTCGAAAGCCTGCTCACACCTACTAGTACGTACCAAACGTGAACGTGTTCCCACTATGCAGGTATTAGTACTAGTGCTAGTACTTAGGTTATAAAAGGGGAACTACCTAACCGAAAATTACTCTACCTTTCCTCCTCATAAGTGCTTCTTCTTCGTCCATCATTGCCATGGCCGGTGAGTAGAGCTCTAGGTCGAGAACAACTCGTAACAAGGGAGCAGCAACCAAGGCTGCGGAAAAAAAGAGAGGGCTCGCCGCCATGCAGAGACCTTGAAAGATCTCTCACGGGCAGGCGATGGCTCCCAGGAGCGCCCTAGCCGCGAAGGCGAACATGCCGAGCTGGCGGAGCTGGAGTCGTTATCCCTCGACGGCATGCCCGATCGGCCCAAGAAGCACCTCAATAAACAGAAGGAGTGCATCCAAGGCTTGATGGAGTTGCTGAAGGAGAGCCTCGACGACATGCCCGCTGAGCTCAATCAGCAGGGGGAGTTGACTGCCGGCTTGGTGATGCTGCTGAAGAAGAGCATTGCCTCGAAGAAGAAGGCGACCGGTGAAATCCTGCGACTTCAGGAGGACAAGGCGAAGCTCTGCCATGAGATCGACCTGTTGAAGGAGAAGAACGCTGGCTGGAAGAAGCTGCATGAGAATAGTAGTTCCTCGATGAAGATGCTACAGGCCCTCGTCATGGAACAAAAGGAGGAGTTGGCGAAGCTCCGCATCAAGCACCCGGCTGCTGTCAAGGTACGTAATGCGGTCGTGGAACAGATGATGAAGGCTCGCGTAAAGAAATCCCGTGTCATGGACAGAATGAAGAAGATACCGGAGGAGACGCGCAAGGAAATGGAGGTCGTGGAAGCGATGAAGAAGCAGTTAGGACTCCGCGGCGAATTAGATCATTTGGGGTGATAATCTTCCTTCTTTTTGTGCTCATGTGTTTCATCTTTTGCTTCGGGTGTTTCGCCGCACGTGTCACGTTCTCTGCGAGGCATGAATAGAACAATGTTTTTTTAGGGAATGAATAGAACAATGCTAACAATGGCCCTGTTTGGATACTCTAACTCGGTTAGAGGTTAGAGTTAGATTCTAACCCTAAAGGATATGCTGCAAGAAGAGCGAGAGAAAATGTGTTTTTAATGGCCCGAGAAGAACTAACCCGAATAAACACCTCTTGGGTGGATTAGATTTTTTGGATGAGCTAGATGCATCTAACCCAAACTAACCCTCTTGTTTGGATACTTTTGGGTTAGTTGAGTCCAAACTAACCCAAACTAACTCTAACCCATGGATCCAAACAGGGCCAATGAGATGACTAGCAAATTAGATCATTTTTTATCGCCATATGGCACTGGGCTGTTATGTTTCGTGCTCCTCCGTCGCAGTACTACTCCAGTGGAAAACTTGAGTATACCGCACGGTTCTTTTCTCCTCCTTGATCAGGTCGTCGGCGCATTTATACGAGCAGTCAAATCACAAGGCCCCGCCTTCCAGCAGTAATGAGCCGTCAAATCACAAAGGCCCTCGCCTCTCATGAAACCGACCAAGCTAGACTGCCCTGCCCTCTAGCCTTTTAAAAAATGTATACTTTTGTACAACACTAGTATCGATGGATTGCGCCATGGAGCAAAACTTGAAATTAAAAAAAAGGTGGTACATATAGAGAGTGCTCGTCGCCAAATTATGCATATAGTACTATTAAAAAGGCTAGTCACAATAATGGTGTCTAGCACAACCCACCCCTCAAATAAAGCTAAGCACACTGGAATTCTTTGACAAAACTAAGCACCCTGAAATTCTTTGACAACTAAACTGCTGGCTATATGATGTTGGCCATATATATTGTATGTATATAATGTGAAGAAACGAGTGGTAGTACTATACCAACTAAAAGATGAAATGTAAGAAATACTAGTATGTACGTACTGAAGAGTTAAAGTAACAAGAAGAAACATAACATAGTTCTGCTGGGGGCTCAGCACAACACACCCCTCAAATTAAATTAAGCACACCTGAAATTAAACTTTGCAACTATTCCAGTAGACACTGCATTAGAACCACCATGAGCAACGACACTGCCACCTTACTCGGAGTCCTCGTCCACGTCCTCGACTTCGTCCTTGTCCCTCTTCCCCTTGGCCGATACTTCTTTGCTTGAACCGCACACTTGGCTGTTGCTCTTCATCCAACCCATATAGATATTGAAGCAAAGGTAGCCATCCATTACAGCGTAGTGGATGTGGTCTATATCTAGTATATTCCGCTGCCATGCATGACGATGAAACGTGTATGGAGGTTTCTCCAGTTTACCGTACGAAGGATGAACCATGGCTCCTGCCAGGGTCAGCATTGAAGGCTGATGAGAGGACACCAACCGATTCTTTTGGAGGTCGAAGGTGTTGCCTACAATGAGGCCTATCCGACGCAGGACTTCTTTGTCGTTACCAAAGTCTACAGTAACGAATTTGACTAGGTTGCTCTCAAGGAAGTCCTTAAAATCCTGGCACTCAACATCGGCATGGCATATGTGGTAGACCAAGCATAAGTCATGCACACAAACCTGGATCATGGCGTGCTTCTTCCTCTCTTCGTCCTTTAGATCCTTCTCTCGTCCCAGGACTGTGGTGTACTCAACATCTAGCCCAGCGACCCACTCATCATCTGAGTCTTCGAACATGCATCTAAAGTGAGAAAGGCATCCTTTCACCATCGTGGAAGAACGGGTGTAGATGATGTCGAACTCATCGTCGGTGATGGTTCTAACCTTGTACTCACCGCCGATCGTGGAGATTTGGCATGCCATGGATTTGGGAGGAGGGTTAGGATTAGTGGAACTGCTGTAATGTGAATGGACGGGATGCTAGGAGCGAATCGCCGTAGTATTGAAGGATGTGTGGGGACGAGTAGGAGCGAACTGCCAGCGTGCGAATGGCAGGGTAGTGGATTTCCATTCTCCCATGATACGGGCTTCTGAGAGCCCTTGGATCGGAGATCGAACGGTTGCATGGCGTGATTCTAGACCTATGGGTGAATATCCTATCCTGGAGGGTTATTCTGCAAATTTTCAGCAACTTAGCATGCGACCGTTTGATCTCAGATCCAAGGGCTGCCAGCAGCCCGTATCATGGTTGCGCCTACCATGACCGTCGCGTCGCTCGCACGGTCGCACCCTTGGAGATTTAACACGGTGCGTTAGGCTATATGATGTTGGCATGTCATACATAGTCATCACTTAGTCACTCATACTACAACAAGGTTGGCTATAAGTGTATTTTTTTTTTACTTCTCTCTATCTCTTTTTTCGTACTCCCTTCGTCCCATAATATAGGAACGTTTTTGACACTAGTGTAGTGCCAAAAATGTTCTTATATTATGGGACACAGGGAGTACTAGTAGTTATTGCATTTTCCAAGGAGTGACCTCTTCCAATGAAATGGTGTTGCTAAGTTTGCTTCATTTAATTAGCTATAGACTCAAAATTGTCTTTTCACCTAGGTACATGCGCTTAGGACCGTTTCTTCCTTGGGTCACCAAACTAGTCTCTCTCTTCTTGATTAACTTGCCACATCAGACTTTATGCCTATGTGGCAAGCTTAGCACCTGTAGGAGCAAGTAAAAGTGAGTACAATAGTGCGCTTTACATGGCATTTTTGCATATGTGGAGGAAAGAGAGGCAAGGAAAAAGTGGAGAAGTGGGCTCTCATGCAAGAGCCAGCCTCTACTACATGGTGGAGCATTGGGAGAGGCACCTGTATGGAGGTGGTCAGGAATCGGGAGACTCACGCCGATCGTAGCGCCGCAATTAAAATGATAATGGCAAGTCAAATCACGGGGCCCCACCTATCCAGCAGTAACTCGCTGTCAAATCGCATAGCCCTACGTTTGCAGCAGCTTACTCCCTCGTCTTCTCGTGTCTCTGTCAAACCGACTAGGCGGAACTGCCCCGCCACCTATGGTGCAGGAAAAGCCCCGCCCTCGACTTTTAAATAGTATACAATATACTAGTTTTGTATCCATGGATTGCGCCCGCGCCATGGAGCAAAGCATCTAGAAAATGGCGGTACACATGTACGGAGTATACAGCACACCCATCGCGTTCGTGTTGCACCCCAGGCGGTCGGTCGGTCTGGCACGCTGCTCTCTGAATGGAACGCGCGTCATATTGCGTTTGCACACACATGTGGGACGGCAATTGAGAACCGACCATAGGCACACTCCCCCGCCACGCAAGTCGGGTGACTTAATAGAAGAGGGAGACAAGCAATCGTACTAGAGAAGTGTTGTACTACGTTGGTGCCTAGACGATCCCTGCAAGACACAGAAGATCAGTTCGTCCATGCATGTGACCAGACTCCAGCAGACACGCCTGGATTGGCTATCGTCTACATATCGTGCAGGTTGTGTTGTACATGGTTGTAGTTGTGGTGAGAAATCTAAAAAAAGGTTTCTTGTCATCTCGCAAAATTAGGTGTCATGTGCTTCGGATCACTGCGAGTGAAGGAGTCCTGGATTAGGGGGTGTCCGGATGGCCGGACTATGACCTTTGGCCGGACTCCCGGACTACGAAGATACAAGATTGAAGACTTCGTCCCGTGTCCGGATGGGACTTTCCTTGGCGTGGAGGGCAAGCTTGGCGATACGGATATGTAGATCTCCTCCCATTGTAACCGACTCTGTGTAACCCTAACCCTCTCCGGTGTCTATATAAACCGGAGGGTTTTGGTCCATAGGACGAACAACAATCATACCATAGGCTAGCTTCTAGGGTTTAGCCTCTCTGATCTCGTGGTAGATCTACTCTTGTACTACCCATATCATCAATATTAATCAAGCAGGAGTAGGGTTTTACCTCCATCGAGAGGGCCCGAACCTGGGTAAAAACATTGTGTCCCTTGTCTCCTGTTACCATCCGCCTAGACGCACAGTTCGGGACCCCCTACCCGAGATCCGCCGGTTTTGACACCGACATTGGTGCTTTCATTGAGAGTTCCTCTGTGTCGTCACCTTTAGGCCCGATGGCTCCTTCGATCATCAACAACGATGCGGTCCAGGGTGAGACTTTTCTCCCCGGACAGATCTTCGTATTCGGCGGTTTTGCACTGCGGGCCAATTTGCTTGGCCATCTGGAGAAGATTGAAAGCTACGCCCCTGGCCATCAGGTCAGATTTGGAAGTTTGAATTACACGACTGACATCCGCGGAGACTTGATCTTCGATGGATTCGAGCCGCAGCTGAGCGTGCCGCACTATCATGATGGGCATGATCTAGCTCTGCCACCGGACAGTGTCCAGAAGGCTGCCCAGGTGTCCGCTCCGACCCTTAGCTCGGAGCCAACTGCGCCTATCGAGGACGGATGGTTGGACACCGCCTCGGGGGCTGCAATCTCTACGGCGATCGAGACGAACACCAGCCTTGTCCCTTGCGAAGGTCGTGACTCCAAGGTGTCGAACTCCTCTCCGGACTCCGAATCTTCCGCACCCCTTCCAATGAACCCAATTGGGCTCCGATCATGGAGTTCACCGCCGCGGACATCTTTCAGCACTCGCCCTTTGGCGACATCCTGAATTCACTAAAGTCTCTCTCTTTATCAGGAGAGCCCTGGCCAGACTATGGTCAGCAAGGTTGGGATGCGGACGACGAAGAAATTTGAAGCCCACCCACCACCCACTTCGTAGCCACTATCTATGATTTAACCGACATGCTCGACTTCGACTCCGAAGACATCGACGGTATGGACGCCGATGAAGGAGACGACCAAGAACCAGCGCCTATAGGGCACTGGAAAGCCACCTCGTCATATGACATTTACATGGTGGACTACCCAAAAGAAGGGGATGGCGATGGAACAACGGAGGATGACCCCTCCAAGAAACAGCCTAAGCGTCAGCGTCAGCAGCGCCGCTCTAAATCCTGCCAAAGCAAAAAAACGACGATTCCGGCACCGGAGACAATAACACCCTGGACAGTGCCGAAGACAACCCCCTCCAGCAGGATTCAGCGCAGGAGGATGGAGAAGCCAGCCCTCATGAGAGAGCGGCAGACAGAGAGGTCGACAATGATAATTACATGCCTCCCTCCGAAGACGAAGCAAGCCTCGACGACGATGAATTTGCCGTGCCTAAGGACCCCGTCGAACAAGAGCGTTTCAAACGCAGGCTTATGGCCATGGCAAGCAGCCTCAAGAAAAAACAGCAGCAGCTTAGAGCTGACCAAGACTTGCTAGCCGACAGATGGACTGAAGTCCTCGCTGCCGAAGAGTACAAACTCAAACGCCCCTCCAAGAGCTACCCAAAGCGCAGGCTGCTACCCCAATTAGAGGAGGAAGCAACTAAACCAACATCACCAGCGTACGATGCGGCCGACCGGCCACCCCGTGGCCGCGACAGAGAGGCCTCTCGGCCATCAACTCAAGCCGCACCCCGGCACCGCTCAAAAAGTACCAAGGCACGGGGAAACACACCAGACCTACGAGACATATTGGAGGACAAGGCAAGGCAAACAAGATCGATCTACGGATCGCGTGGGTGCCCCACGACACGTGATGATAACCGTCACGCCGGATATGGCAAATACGGCCAGGCCGAACACATCAGGCAAAGCTCACATGAGCTACGTCGTGATATAGTCCAGTACAGAGGCGCCACACACCCACTATGCTTCACAAACGAAGTAATGGATCATCAAATCCCCGAGGGCTTTAAACCCTTAAACATCGAATCATACGATGGCACAACAGATCCGGCGGTATGGATCGAGGATTATCTCCTTCATATCCACATGGCCTGCGGCGATGATCTACACACTATCAAATACCTCCCACTCAAGCTTAAAGGACCACCTCGGCATTGGCTCAACAGCTTGCCAGCAGAGTCAGTTGGTTGCTGGGAGGACCTGGAATCCGCATTCCTCGACAATTTCCAGAGCACCTATGTGCGACCACCAGACGCCGATGACCTAAGACACATAATCCAGTAGCCAGAGGAATCGGCCAAACAATTGTGGACACGGTTCCTAACCAAGAAAA
Organism: Triticum aestivum; assembly: GCF_018294505.1. NCBI lineage: Eukaryota > Viridiplantae > Streptophyta > Magnoliopsida > Poales > Poaceae > Triticum > Triticum aestivum. The sequence continues at coordinate 385,474,940 of NC_057795.1, read as the reverse complement.
ATCAAATAGTCAACTGTCCGGACGTAGAGGCCCTTGCAACCTTCAAGCATAACATCCGAGACGAATGGCTTGCCCGGCACCTAGGACAGGAAAAGCCAAAATCCATGGCAGCCCTCACAACACTCATGACCCGCTATTACGCAGGAGAAGACAGCTGGCTAGCTCGCAGTAATAACATGACCAAGAGCCCTAGTAATTCGGACACCAAGGACAACAATGGCAGGTCGCGTCACAACAAGCACAAGCGCCGCATTAATGGAGACAATACTGAGGATACGGCAGTTAATGCCGGATTCAGAGGCTCTAAACCCGGTCAGCGGAAAAAGCCATTCAAAAGAAATACTCCGGGCCCGTCCAGTTTAGACCGGATACTCGATCGCTCATGCCAGATACACGGCACCCCCGAACAACTAGCCAATCACACCAACAGGGATTGTTGGGTGTTCAAGAAGGCGGGCAAATTAAGTGCCGAAAACAGAGACAAGGAGCTTCATAGCGATGACGAGGAGGAGCCCCGGCCGCCGAACAACAGAGGACAGAAGGGTTTTCCCCAACAAGTGCGGACGGTAAACATGATATACGCAACCCACATCCCCAAAAGGGAGCGGAAGCATGCACTCAGGGACGTATATGCGTTGGAGCCAGTCGCCCCAAAGTTCAACCCATGGTCCTCCTGCCTGATCACTTTTGATCGAAGGGACCACCCCACTAGCATTCGTCACGGCGGATTCACCGCATTGGTTCTAGACCCAATCATTGACGGATTTCACCTCACTAGAGTCCTCATGGACGGCGGCAACAGCCTGAACCTGCTTTATCAGGATACAGTGCGAAAAATGGGCATAGATCCCTCAAGGATTAAACCCACAAAGATGACCTTTAAAGGCGTCATACCAGGTGTAGAAGCCAGCTGTACAGGCTCAGTTACACTCGAAGTGGTCTTCGGATCCCCGGATAATTTCCGAAGGGAGGAGTTAATCTTCGATATAGTCCCGTTCCACAGTGGCTATCACGCCCTGCTCGGGCGAACCGCATTTGCAAAGTTCAACGCGGTGGCGCACTAGCATACCTCAAGCTCAAGATGTCAGGCCCTCGAGGAGTCATCACGGTCAATGGAAACACCGAACACTCTCTCCGAACAGAGCAGCACACGACGGCCCTCGCGGTGGAAGTACAAAGTAGCCTCTCAAGGCAATTCTCCAGTCCGACTGATAAACGTCCAGACACCGTCAAGCGCGCCTGGAGTAACCTACAACAAGACCGTCTGGCACATTCCGAGCAAGCATAGAAGTGCGGCCCCAACCCAAGCCCTCGCAAGACTGCGAAACCAGTACCACGCGTACATAATTACGCTCTGGAAATACCATGGGCATAAGGGGAGGGGCACAACCACGGGATGCCCAGAATGTGGCTCAACCGCACTAGGGGCTCCCGATTTTGTCATTTATCTTTTTTTTACTTTCAGGACTCCACTATTCGGAAGGCCTGTCCGGCAGTACAATTGCCGAACACACGATGAAACAGCCAGGGAGACAACAAGCCACGTTGAATGTCCAGGTGGTCTCTATAACGAGCTAAATACCTGTCTTACTTAAAGTCTCACAGCTTGCCCCTGGAGGGGGACATGTCAAATAATCTCATCTCTTGCTTATTGCACTATTTATATCGTTCTGCTTTCATAGCAGCCCTTTAATAAACAATACATAGCTCTTGTCTATTACTGCATTCATTTTTTTATGTTCAGTTATGACATTATGCAACCGTACACTCTGGTACGGCCAATACACCAGGGGCTTAAGTACCCCAGAATACGGTGTGAGAAGACCGAACACTCTCACGAGTGCGGCACCCCGAACTTATAGCATTATATGCATCGGCTCCGAATCATGTCTTGGGTCAATAGTTGGGTTTGCCCGGCTCCCATGTTTTGGTACCTTAAGTTCCGCTATATCGGCTAAGGTAGCACTGGGAAAACTACTGCGATTGTGTCCCAGTTGAGCTGGGTTAACACCTCAGTAGAGAAAGCTAAAACTGACCGTCATGATAGGGCGAGAGCCCGTCGCTGTTCGAGAGGTTTTTCTAGTCCCTAAAGACTTATGCCGCTTAGAGCGAGGAGCTGGCTTTGTCCGGCCTAGGCGTGGATAGCGCCCCGAACTCGGTCTTCCGAATACTAGGGGCTTCGCTGAAATTTAAAATTATAGAATTCTATGGCTAAGTGAGAGTGATAAAGCATTATAAGTCCGATTACCTTGTTCGTTGTGCTAAGCGCCTCCCTCGATGGACCCAAGAATGGGAACAAGAGTGCCCAGGTTTATCCCGAACACCCCAGCACTCGTGGCATGGGGGTAGAAGCCGACAACTTGCATCTCTCAGATTTAATAAACGGACGCACAGAAGTTAATATTTTAAATTCAAACAGCGTTGCTTAGCGCATATGAACAAGTTTTCAGCGCACATGATAAACACGAGCGAGTTTACTCAAAAATTAAATCCTTGGAACATTCGTTCGCCACAAGGTGGGCACCCTTCAGGACGCCCTCATAATACATCTCGGGCTTGCGATGCTCCTTCCCCTCCGGTGGCCCTTCTGTCACCAGCTTCTCAGCATCTAGCTTGCCCCAGTGCACTTTAGCATGGGCAAGGGCCCTACGGGCGCCTTCGGTGCATACGGAGCGCTTGATGACTTCAAGCCATGGACAGGCATCCACCAGCCGCCTCACCAACCCAAAGTAGCTCCCAGGCATGGCCACCCCAGGCCACAGCCGGCCTATAAGGCCCTTCATGGCCTGTTCGGCTGCCTTATGGAGCTCGACCAGCTGCTTCAGCTGGTCGCTCAGGGGCACCGGGTGTCCGGCCTCAGCATACTGGGACCAGAACACCTTCTCCGTCGAGCTCCCTTCTTCGGCTCGGTAGAATGCGGCGGCGTCGGACACACTGCGGGGCAGATCTGCGAATGCTCCTGGAGAGCTCCGGATTCGGGTAAGTAACAAGTAATTCACCTTCACATGCTTGCTTTGCATAAAGAATGCCTTACCCGCCGCTATCTTCTTCATCGCCTCAATTTCCTGGAGGGCTTTTTGGGCTTCGGCCTTGGCAGATTTGGCGCTTTCAAGTGCCGAGGCAAGCTCGGACTCTCGAGTCTTGGAGTCAAGCTCTAAACTCTTGTGTTTTTTCACAAGAGCATTGAGCTCTTGCCGCACCTCCGCCACCTGCGCCTCTTGTTTCTCTCGCTCAGTGCGCTCCACGGCCGCATTGTCTTTGGCCTTGGACAACGCTTCCTTCAGGGTCGCCACCTCGGTTGTGGCCCCTGTAACATTCACGTTGGTCCTGTCACTATTTGCAACCAGGTATTTTTATATATACTTACATAAGGTACTACCTACCTTCCCTGTCCTCGAGCTGCTTCTTGGCACGGCCGAGCTCGTTCTCGGACCGCTCGAGGCTCTGCTTCAATGCATCGACCTCCGCAGTCAGTGCAGCAAAGGTCAGCAGCGCAGCCTGCATTCCCATATTGACATATTTACGTTAGACTCCTGCGTATATCTTTTTAGATCCTCAGTCCGGCTTTTCTTTCCGAACACCAAACTGAGCATCAGGGGCTACTGTCTATGCGTAACATTTTTATATGTTTTAAATACATACCTCAAAGCCTGTTAGAAGGCTGGCACAGGCTTCTGTCAGCCTGCTCTTGGCGGACTGAACTTTCTGGATCGCCAAACTCATAACAGTGCGGTGCTCCTCGTCGATGGAGGCGCTGTTAAGCACCTCCAGCAAATTGTCCGGCGCCTCCGGTTGGACGGAGGCCACCGGCGTCGTAGGCTTGCCCTTCTTGTGAGGGGGCCGCCTGCCGGACTCCGGAACCACTGAAGGTTCCGGAGCGGTGTCCGGCCCAGGGCCGGACTTAGATCCCTCTGGGGTTTTATCCCCTTTGGGCCTGGAGTCCAGGAGGTCGCCTTGCGGCGCCTCCATGACCATGTCCTCCTGGTTTAGCCCCTTTTGGGACTCCACCTCGGCATCGTACATAGGGCGAGGGGAGGTAGCAGTCGGGAGGGAAGCACTGTTCACATCCGACGAATCCAGGGAGTCGCTCAACGAATCGTCGAGCTGAGCCTTGGGCAGACTGCATGATTATATTCAGCGTCAGAAGGTACTGTGCAATAAAGGAGCGCCATGAGTTATTCTGGTATCCGGATACTTACGATTTTGCCACGGGCTTGGCCCTAGATGGCCACTCCTCTCCGCCGTCTTCGTCGTCGGAGGCGTAGTCCGGAAGAAGGGTCTTCCCCTTCTTGGACCCTCTGGCCTCCCTAGTTGGGGCGGCCTTTCTCTTATTTCCTCCCCCCGTTGGAGGGGGAGAGGCTTCTTCTTCCTCCTCCTCATCTTCGGAGGAGGAGTGCGCTTTGGGGTCGTCGGGCGATGGGTCCGACACCACCAGGCGCCGAGAGCTCCTTCGAGTTCCTGTGGCCTTCTTCTTGGCCTTCTTCTCCGGCAGCACGTGAGGTGCCGGAACCAGCAGCTTTGCCAAGCGGGCGTCTGCTGGACCTTCGGGCAGAGGAGCCGGACAGTCGATCTGACCGGCTTTCTTCTGCCAGTCCTGTTAAAGGAATGGGAGTTTGGATCCCGCATAGAGTCAAACTATGAAAAACAAGTACCCTGTAATGGGTAAACTAAGCTTACCGCGCTGGCTTGGCGCTTTGTGCAGAATCCGTGATCCTCGGTAATGGGAGGGTGAACCTCGGAGCTCTTGAAAAGAACCTTCCAGGCATATTCGTGTGTTGTGTCGAAGAGCCTGGACAAAGTTTGGTGCTGGGCCGGGTCAAATTCCCACAAATTAAAAGCCCGTCGTTGACACGGGAGGATCCGGCGGAAGAGCATGACCTGGACTATAGTGACAAGTTTAACCCTCCTGTCGATCAGATCTTTGACGCAGGTTTGGAGTCCGGTCACCTCTGCCGAATTACCCCACGATAGGACCATCTCTTTCCATGAGGTGAGCCGTGTGGGGATGCCAGATCGGAATTCGGGGGCCGCTGGCCATTCAGGGTCACGCGGCTCAGTGATGTAGAACCACCCCGATTGCCACCCTTTGATGGTTTCAACAAAGGCGCCCTCGAGCCATGTGACGTTGGCCATCTTGTCCACCATGGCGCCTCTGCACTCTGCTTGCCGGCCGCCCACGACCTTCGGCTTGACGTTGATGGTCTTTAGCCATAAGCTGAAGTGGGGTTGGATGCGGAGGAAGACCTCACACACGAAGATAAACGCCGAGATGTTGAGGATGAAGTTCGAGGCCAGATCATGGAAATCCAGGCCGTAGTAGAACATGAGTCCCCAGACAAATGGCTGAAGAGGGAAGCCCAGTCGGCGGAGGAAATGGGGGAGGAACACCACCCTCTCATGGGGCCTGGGGGTGGGGATGAGCTGCCCCTCATCTGGGAGCCGGTGCGCAATGTCGTAAGATAGGTATCCGGCCTTCCTCAACTTTTTGATTTGCCCCTCCGTGACAGAGGAGGCCATCCACCTGCCTCCCGCTCCGGACATTGTTGGAGAAGGTTGAGGTGGGAAGTACAGAATTGGGCACTGGAGCTCGAGTGCGCGGAAATGGATAAGCAAGGGAGGAAGAAGGCGTAGATCGAAAGGGTGGATCCTTATCCCCTTATATGGGCGGCCCAAACTATGTGCCCCCACCAGCCTAGTAAAACTCGCTTATCTCCCAAGCGCCGTGATTAATGGCGCGGTTGGGTTACCCACGCCCGTATTGATGAGAATCCCGGAATAAGGGGACATGATCTCTGCTTTGACAAGACGTGCCAAGGAAACTGCCTCGCTAAACGTGCTGAGGTGGAACAGTAAAACGATTCGAATAAAGGCTTGGCCGTGGCATGATGTCACGCTATGAAGTACATCAGCAGATTAGATTTGTACAAATATTATTCTCTCTACGGTGGTATGTGGAACTTATTTTGCAGAGTCGGACACTATCCTTGTGTTCAACATCTTCTATGAAGTATTCGGAGGAGGAACCCGCCTTGCAATGCCGAAGACAATTTGCGCACCGGACTCGTCGTCATTGAAGCCTGGTTCAGGGGCTACTGAGGGAGTCCTGGATTAGGGGGTGTCCGGATGGCCGGACTATGACCTTTGGCCGGACTCTCGGACTATGCAGATACAAGATTGAAGACTTCGTCTCGTGTCCGGATGGGACTTTCCTTGGCGTGGAGGGCAAGCTTGGCGATATGGATATGTAGATCTCCTCCCATTGTAACTGACTCTGTGTAACCCTAACCCTCTCCAGTGTCTATATAAACCGGAGGGTTTTATTCTGTAGGACCAACAACAATCATACCATAGGCTAGCTTCTAGGGTTTAGCCTCTCTGATCTCGTGGTAGATCTACTCTTGTACTACCCATATCATCAATATTAATCAAGCAGGAGTAGGGTTTTACCTCCATCGAGAGGGCCCGAACCTGGGTAAAAACATCGTGTCCCTTGTCTCCTGTTACCATCCGCCTAGACGCACAGTTCGGGATCCCCTACCCGAGATCCGCCGGTTTTGACACCGACAGCGAGGGTTAAATAGCGACAACTGAGTTGGGCTAGTCATTGGGGGCACATGCACGAACAGTGACTACTCGGCTGCCATCTAGGTCAAGCTGGCTACGTTAATTAGGACATCTATCGACGGACCCCTTTTCTATGAGTTTATCTTTAATTTGAGCTTTGTTCCTCGTCTAGTTTGTCCGTCGGGATTCATGTTGTCTCCTTTGGGCAGTGAGGTTATGATTTCTTGTCATGTGGCATTTTTTCATGTTATATGTTATAATCCGGCGCTTTATATCAAAATGACGACAACTGCGCCTCCGGGCCACGTGCATAAAGACTTCTCAACAGTCATTGACGAGGTCAAGCCGGCTCTGGTAGACAAAAGAAAACTAGTACTACTCCACTATATAGGCAGGAGCCTCCACGCTTGCTTGCTAGTGTTGCTCTCTTCACACTGTGTCGGCCTCTCCAGATCTAAACACGACAACGGTGGCCACTCTCTCTCTCTCTCTCTCTCTCTCTCTCTCTCTCTCTCTTTGCTCACCGCTGGTCACAGATCCAGCCGGATCCTCTCCGTCGGGGAAGGTGAGTAGGTGCAACGTTCATGCGGTCGTCCTCGGCGATGGCTCTTACCCACTGCTAGGCGCGTCCCGATCAGCCTGCCTTGTTGTTCTCTCCCAAGCACCGCTGACAAGGGAGGGCCTCCGACCCCTTCTTCCTCGTTGTCATAGTGTCAGCAGATACGGCCTCCCGCCACCCACCTAGCGACATCCCGGTGACCATCAGGTATAACTTCCATCGAAACCGGCCTTGCTCTACTTCCCGAGCTCCTAGCGTCGCTGCATTTGTATCTTTTACTATTTCTCAAGCCCCCTCGTAGATAGGATCGATCGGGTGTTCAAAAACCACCTATTTTTTACGTTTAAGAGGTAAAACTAGTTCATGCACTCGAATGTAGTACTACTTGGTTCAAACAAGGAAGAAAGGGGGTGGGGGTGGGGGAGGATTTGTTACCTGAATCTAGGACTTGGTCGAAAGAGGAAATAATGGGGGCAAAAAGTAGCAGAGACTGCTATCCAACTGGTCTCTAGGTCTAATAGGGAAATAAAGGGAAACACAATACAAACTCAATATAAACCCGATCTATTGGTTGAAAAAGGAAAGAAAGTGGGGACTGGGGGACAAGTCAATAGAGTAAGTCCAACACTAGATTTTCTAGCCTCACACAGTATAAGGTGGCTATACCGAACAAAAATGGGACCAACCCAGATATCCTGTCCTGATGTTTGTTGCCCCGAGCCACTCTTATGTAATGCCACTGGTAAAATGTAGCAGTTGCACTGTTAAAAGCAAGGACACGTTAAACCAATATTGTTTTCAATGTAATGCCTCTAGTAATATGAATCAATGGCACTTCTTTACATGTCCTGCTAAAATTTCCCATTAAGATAAGTTGGTTCTTTTTGTTAGAAATGCAACTGTCCTGGTACGCCTACTCTCCCGTGCCCAAAGTAATGTCGTATTTAACAGTTGTCATAGTTAATCCTTATGCCCACACTAATATCTAGCAATGCCACTGCTTTATAAATTTCTACTATCCTTATAGGATTGCCATTCAGATAAGGAACATGCTTCTTTTCATTTGATGCATGTTTCATCACTTGTTAGTCACCCTCCTTTCCACATTTTTTGTGCAAACAGAAATATACATTTCACGCTCGATCTGAGTTGAACTGCACAAATGATATCCAAATTATAGTTGAGCATTCCAGGAGCTTCACAACCAACCTTGATGTTGCTCAATTTTATTGCAACTAATGAAGAAGAAGCTCTATGGGTTTCATTTTCTGATGGAAATGGAACCGGGGCTAGAGCCCTTTTCTTAAAAAAATTGAAGAAGAAGCTGCTAGCTCACGGGACATTGCTTCATTTTAGGTGAATTGCACCAAAAGGTCCCATGAATTGAATCATCCATGTTGGTGACTGAATGAGCCAGCTTCAACATCCCAGTCTAAGCACCCCCAGCCTCCATCCTTGCAACGCACGGTACACCTCGTTTGCCACCTGCTTGACCCTAGTGTCACTGATAAAATGAAGTAATAATACAGTTAAAATAGAGCGAGTGTCATCTCTATCATTTCATTTCCAATGTAGATAAAGAAAGTGCTTCTCTTTGTTAATGTATGTTTCATCAACTAGTCCCATTGTTAATGTTTACGCGTTTCTACAAACTGGGGTGCTTAATTTTAGTTGATATGTACAAAAATAGAGATTTGAATGTCTCAAGGCGCCTCCTTGTACTACCGCTGTACACTGATGTTCATCACTGGCAGAAGGTGTATCTGGGAGACTTGGGATGATGTACAGTATGAGGCATACCGTATGAGGTGTCGCAGGGCCCATCTCGCCCTCGCAACATGGCATACTATGATACTATTGCAATATTTTCTTCTACTTATTTCGTGTGTTTCATCAACTAGTGCCACTATAATGTAATCACGCTTTTTCATTATCTGTGCAAACAGGGTTATTCAGCTGCATTTTGGTGGAACTGCACAAATGTACATATGGAACCGGCATATATGCAGAGTGCAAGGTGTGCAAAGTAAAAATTACCGACACCAACCATGTTGCATGCACGCATTGGCATCCACCACCACCAGTGGGATGTGTGGCGCTCTCTGTGGACGGATCTTTCTCGGCAGCAAATCCTCTAACCAAATACTAGTAGCTTATATTGGCAGTTTTCTAGGGAGTACTCTTTTCTGAAAGAAGCACCAATCTATTTTTCTTTATTTGTACATTGTGTCACAACTTTGACCCAAAGGTCCACAACTATTTTAGGGTGATTGGCGTAGCACTCGGAGACTGGTTGTAAGCATGATTTTCATTAGCTGTCACACTGATTGTAAGCATGAGCAGGTGGAAGATTAGGTTAGTGCGAAGCTTACCTTAAACCCTACCGCCACCGTTGAAACGAGGCGAGCGTCGAGGGAACCGTGGAGAATGGCGGGGAAGCGACGTCGCTCCATCTGGCCTCCTCTTGCGGTGGGAGAACAAATACTCCTGTGGCTTCGGCTGGCTCTGCACCCTCACGAACGGCACACCATACTCGATCGATTCGTTATCCTCTGTGTGCTCGACCTTCGACCTGTACGCCCACCACCTCCGCCTGACTGTCGCCTCGGGCGAATCTGTCTGCTCCATCACCCAGAGGAGATACTCGATGAACTCAGAGGACTGCGGCGTGACTACCGCCGAGGAGTACATGTACATCGCCCCCGCATCACCGCCATCTCCCTCTTTCGCATACATTGTCACATGGCGCGCACCATCCTCAAAATCTCCCACTCATTGTCAAACCAACTAAGGATCTCCTTCAAACTGGCTAACTTTGCCTGGTTGCTGCCGGTGATCTGCCTGATTCGCTGCTGCTTCCTCTCCATAGATGTCCTTCTGAGTGGTCCGGTGCTAGCTTTGGAAGATGGAAGGAGAGACGGTGGTCTTGCAATAGAGAAGAGGGAGAGGTGAGACAATGGTTTTGGAATGGAGATGATGGAGAGGAGAGGAGGTGGTTTTGCAATGGAGAAGATCAGAAGAGGGACAGGCGAGACGGTGGTTTTGGAATGGAGATGATGGAGAGGAGAGGAGGTGGTTTTGCAATGGAGAAGATCAGAAGAGGGAGAGGTGAGACGGTGGTTTTGGAATGGAGATGATGGAGAGGAGAGGAGGTGGTTTTGCAATGGAGAAGATCAGAAGAGGGAGAGGCGAGACGGTGGTTTTGGAATGGAGATGATGGAGAGGAGGGGAGGTGGTTTTGCAATGGAGAAGATCAAAAGAGGGAGAGCCAAGACGGTGGTTTTGGAATGGAGATGATGGAGAGGAGAGGAGGTAGTTTTGCAATGGAGAAGAAGGAGAGGAGCGTGCGGCAGTGATTTAGGATTGGACGAGAAGGCCGGCGTGCTGTGACTGGATCAAAATCAAAATCAATTTACCCTTCAATTAAGAAAGCGACCCCACATTAACTAGTCTCCCTTTTATTCTGGGTCATAATTGACCATGATTTTTGCACATAAAATATATGTTATACGTTGCAAAAATAACATAATTTGAAAGAACATTCAGATACGAACCAAAGGATACAATTTTTGGTGACATGCATTCACATTTTGCTTGTCAAATACAGTACGTGGTCAAACTTTAACCCAAAATACGCAAAACAACAAAAAATACTTCCAAGACAAGCGCCGCTCTTCTCCTCTTAAACCACCGCCGCTGCTCTCCTATTCCAATCTAAATCCAGCGCCGCTCCTCTCCTCTTCCATTTCAAAACCACCGCCCCTCCTCTTCGGTTCCAGTCCAAAACCAGTGTCGCTCCTCTCCCGTTCTAATCCAAAACCAGCGCTGCTCCTCTCCTCTTCCATTCAAAACCACCGCCGGCGAGTGAAGGTGCCGTGGAGAAGTAGATCGATGCAGGAGTATAACTGATACATGAGGATCGTAGACGGCGACCCTGTGAAGCTAGCTAGGATGTTGGAGATGCAGTCTTGGTTTGACAACAAGGACCAACTAGCGGCGACGGCGACATCCATGGCCAAACATCTGCAACAGAGCGAAAAGGCGGCGATACTCCCAGAGGGAGTCGCGCCGGAGTACATAGAGCTACTCCTCTGGGCCATGGAGCAAACAGATTCACCGAATTCGATCGTGAGGGAGCGGTGGTGGGAGTATCGATCCCAGATGGAGCATCCACCAGAGATTGAAGGATTGAGCATCTACAGGGTGCCGTTTGTGAGGGTGTCCTGCTAGAGCGAGCCGGTGGAGTCTTCGTCGACCGAACCCAACTGCAAGAGGAGAAAAGTAGTTGGCCCGACGACGCTTCCCCGCCATCGTCTCCCTCGCCGTTCACATCATCTCACGGGGCAGCTGTCTGCCGCTGAGGAATAGGATGGGGCTGCCCCCCACCCCCCCAGCCCAATAGTCGGGCAGGTTGTGAATTGTCAGGAGGAGCTTAGGGTTGTCAGTATTTGCAGGTTGTGAATTGTGTTTTGTGTTGTGTATTTTGAGAGTACTTTCAGATATGGATGTCTTTTGAATTTCAGATTTGCAGTATTGAGCATATGAAGTATTTTATGAATTCTAGAGATCTATTTTTAGCACTTAAAAATGTAGTTTCATAGGAGTATAAAAGTGCAGACAATGTGATTCTCAGAGAAGAAACTGCAAGTTTCATTTTCAGATAAGAAACTGCAAGTTCAGTTTCTGATAAGAAACTGCAACTTTCAGTTTCAGATAAGAAACTTCAACTTTCCGAGGTAGAGCATTTATATTAACACGGCCTTTTCAAACAGGGTTAACATCATGTTGGAAGTTTTATTCATGGTCAAAAATGGAACTACCAGCCAGTTAACATCATGCTGATCAACATTCATGCATAGCACATCTTCATATGATGCACGGTCAAAATGCACACACAATGTCGAGTGTGCGAAACACAGAGAAAACGAGGGACGAAGTTTTGGCAAGTGTTGGACGTGGTTTTTGGGCTGCCCCGTCTAGGCTTTCATTTTTAACATGCGCAGCCCACGACCTCGGATGGGAGGTCCATAGGCCTGTCATGTATCGACCGGCCTATGGACCTCCCATCCGAGGTTTTATTTTTGGCAGCCCAATTTATGTATTTTTTTGAAGAAAACACAAAGGTCTGTTCTATTGTTCTATATAAGAATAGGAACACCAGGTCCAACTTATGTTTCCCTTCTAACTATATTATATATATTTAAATTATTTTATATGTTATTATATATTATTTTTATTGTCATCATATATCTAACAAATACTTACATATGTAAGAAAACAATATCCCACATCTTATTAACTTAAAAAAATAATTTCTTAACAAATAAAATCCTGGATTGTTTTGGCACAAAAATCCTAGTGGTTGTGTACAAAAGCTTGGTAAGATTTAAGGACGAATGTAATAATATCACCTATTATTTAAATATATTTATAACAAAATGCTCAGCCCCTTTTTATTTTTTGATAACATTGCTGGCCCAACCCAACATTATAATTAGAATCAACCCAACAAAATCGTGTATTTCGAGAAAGTGCAAATGGCCTGTAACTTTTTTAGGAAATAAAATAAATGGGCCACATGGACGCTACATTATTTGTTCACCCAGCCCAGCTAATGGTTGTAATTCAAAAAAAATCAAATTGATTGTAAATTCTACTGCGCAAAAAAAGACTGTAAATTCTGAAAAAATGGGTTGAATACGTGCCACATTTTTGGAGGCTGAAATGTGGGCCAATAGGTCGAAGCCAACGCAAGTCGTTGTCAATTAGTCAACAAATGATTCTGATATGTTAGCCGTTGGATTTACATCCAAGGACCGGCATCAATCTTCAATCTCTCGTCTTCTTCCTCCAGCGCCGCCGGGACCACCTCCCGCCTCCTGCTGCTAGCAGCTCTGCTTAGCACGCTTCGCTATGAAGCGCTACTCCACCATTGGCCAGGCCATCCCTCCACCCCTCCACACCTCCTGTTCTTCTCCATCGACTACCGAACCAGACCACACTAGAACCAGTTAACCCTCGTACACCTCTCCGTCTGCGACTCTTCTCCCGCGTCTTCCCATCTTCGGCTCGTTGCTGTCCGGGGCCTCGCCGTCGTCCACCACCTTGGATGCACTCGGCGCGGTGTGGTCAACGTGGTCAACGAGCGACACCATTGGAAGTAGACTGTGCGTGGAGAGACTGACAGCTGGGTCCACGGTCGCACACAAGGAAATGCCTCCTTATTACACGCAAAATAATGATTCTTCCACCTGACATCTGGGACCCACCAAAAGGGCCTATGTATTTCACGAAAAAACGTGCCCCCGCTGACATGTTGGACCCACCAGCTATCTTCGCACACAAGGAAGTGCCTCCTTATTACGCACAAAAAAATGAATACTCCCCCGGCCAGCTGGAACCCAACATAGTGGGAGGCTGACTTGTGGGCCTACCAAGTTGACGGGGACGGAGGGCTTTGTCAACTTAGTCAATATGAATGATTCTAGCTCCTGTTACCGTATGATGTTCATCCAACGGCCGTAGTGTTTCTTCAACCTCTGGTCTTCTTGCTCCAGCCGCCCAAACCAGCGCCGGTCGTGCCGCGTGCTCCTGCCTCTCGTGGCCGGCAGTGATGCCGCGGAGGCCTCACCGCCCCCTACTACTCCCACCGCTGGCCAGGCCATCCCTCTACTCACCCACACCCCCTGTTATTCTGCGGCGATAGCAGCCTCACACCACAGTCGAACCAGTGAACCCTTGTACTCCTCTTCGCGTGGGCATCCACTGCTGCGTCTTCCCCGGCTCCGAGTCGTCCCCTTCCTAGGCCTCGCCGTCGTTCACCGCCGTGGTGCTCTCGACGCGGTGTGGTCAACGTGGTCAAGGAACGACTTCCATCAGACGTGGACTGTATGTGGAGAGGCTGACAGCTGGGTCCACGGCCGCAGCAAGGAAGTGCCTCCTTATTACGCGTAAAATAATGATTCCTCCACCTGACAGCGGGGACCCACAGGATGAGCCACCGTATTTCACAAAAAAAACATTTCCCCCTGACTGCTGGGACCCACCAGCTACATCTTCGCACGCAAGGAAGTGCGTCCGGGCAAAAAAATGATTCGCCCCACTGACTGCTGGGACCCACCAGCTACATCTTCGCACGCAAGGAAGTGCCTGACAGTCGGGACCCACCTGGTCGAAGCGTATGTAGCGTTGTCATTCTGGTCGCGAATGTGTACGTACATACTGGTCGATGTAGAGGCGCGCACGTATCATAGTAGAGGCGCGCATGTAGCATGTACATGTACGTACAACGGCCAGGGTGCAAGAAAGAAAATACGGCCACGTACGTACATACAGGCGAGGTCTCGAACGCCTACTCGCGCATACGTACGGCTAGGGCTCATGAACATGGCTGGGTCGTAACGGAGAAACAGTGTCGTCTCGTGTTCATGGGGAGGCAACGTAATGTGTTGTGTTCGTGGGGAGGCAACAGAATGCGTCGTGTTCATGGGGAGGCAACGGAATGCGTCGTGTTCATGGGAAGGCAATGGAATGCGTCGTGTTCATCAGGAGGCAACGGAACACGTGGGAGCCAACCGGCTGGGTCGGAACGGAATGCGTGGTCGTGTTCATCGGGAGGGCTTGGACGGAAGTGGGCGATGGAAACGAGGCCTGGCGTACCGCAGAACGGAGGAAACAGACCTCCTATGTTCGGAATGGGGTCCTGTTGATCGGGAGGGGTCTGGCGTACCGCAAAACGGAGGAAATGGACCTCCTACGGTCGAAACGGGGGTCAGGTTGATCGGGAGGGGCGTGGCGTACCGCAAAACAGAGGAAACGGACCTCCTACGATCGAAACGGGGGTCCTGTTGATCGGGAGGGGTGTGGCATACCGCAAAACGGACGAAACGTACTTGTGTTGGAGCACTACGGTCGAAACGGGGGTCCTGTTCATCGGGAGGGGTGTGGCATACCGCAAAACGGGACTCCACGAGATACTGTTCATCTCCACCGTCGACCTCCTCTAGCCTCCACGGGCTATCGTCGACCTCCTCCAGCCTCCATGGGCTCCTGTTCATCCAGCCACCACCGCGCGCTACTCCACCGGCTACTGTTCAACCACCCCTCCACGGGCACCCCTCCACCGTCTACTATTCATCCATCCCTCCACAGCACGGGGTCCTTGAGGGAGTCCTGGATTAGGGGGTATCCGGACAGCCGGACTATATACATCGTCCAGACTATTGAAGCGTGAAGATACAAGACTCAAGGCTCCGGCCCGTGTCCGGATGGGACTCTCCTTTGCGTGGAAGACAAGCTTGGCGATCCGGATATTATATTTCCTTCCTTGTAACCGACTTCATGTAAACCCTAGCCCTCTCCGGTGTCTATATAAACCGGAGAGGATGGTCCTTAGAAGGCCGATCATAATTACAATCATACCATCATAGGCTAGCTCTTAGGGTTTAGCCTCTACGATCTCGTGGTAGATCTACTCTTGTACTACTCATATCTTCAATATTAATCAAGCAGGAAGTAGGGTTTTACCTCCATCGAGAGGAACCGAACCTGGATAAACATTGTGTCCCTTGCTTCCTGTTACCGTCAGCCTAAGACGCACAAATCGGGACCCCCTACCCGAGATCCGCCGGTTTTGACACCGACATTGGTGCTTTCATTGAGAGTTCCTCTGTGTCGTTGCTTCGAGGCCTGATGGCGTCTTCAATCAACAACAACACGGTTCGAGGGGAGACTTATCTCCTCGGACAGATCTTTATGTCCGGCGGCTTCGCACTGCGGGCCAATTCGCTTGGTCATCTGGAGCAGATCGGCAGCCGCACCCCTGGCCACCAGGTCAGATTCGGAAACTTGAACTACACGGCGGATATTCGCGGGGACTTGATCTTTGATGGATTTGGGCCTGTGCCAGAAGCGCCGGACAGTCACGACGAGCATGGCCTAGACCTGGTATCGTACAATGCTCGGGATACTATCCCTGTAGTAGCCCCGGATCTAATCCGGAACAGGTTGCGTTGCCTAAGGACGGAGGGGTGGACCCCGCCCCATGGGCCGCATACTCATCGGCGGTGGAGCCGAACACATGTCTCACCTCTATTGAGGCCTATAACCTCGGGCCCCCAGACTCGTATCTGGTTGTTGGTCCCGGTCCGCATACCCTCGATCCAGTCGGGCCAGGTTGGGCTCCGGTAATGGAGTTTACCGCTGCGGACATCTTCCAACACTCGCCCTTTGGCGACATGCTGAACTCATTAAAGTCTCTATCTTTGTCACGAGACTCTAGGCCGAACTATGTCCGGCCTAAGTGGGAAGCAGGCGACGAAGGAATTCGTTGCCCACCCACCACCCACTTCATTGCCGTGATCGATGATTTAACCGACGTTCTTGACTTCGACTCCAAAGACATCCACGGTATGGACGACGATGCAGGAGAAGCTTCAGAATCTCTGGGGCGCGGTACTACTACCTTGCCACATGATATATACATGGTGGATACGCCCAAGAAGGCGACGGCGATAATACAGACGATAAAACTCCCGGGCAAAAGCCAAAACGGCGGCACAGACGCCGCTCAAAGTTCAGCAACAGTAAAAATAGCGACAAGAGCGCAAGAAGGATCGATATACCAGTAAACCCCGAAGGCAGTAACGACCACATGGACCCAGCGATGGAGCAGGATGAGCCAGGTCACGCCAAATCGAGTTCGGAGCAAATACCCGATCACAATGATCCGGAGGGACAAGCTCATGAAACCGCCCCAGAACAGGAACACAGTCCGGACGATGATGTATTCACCATTCCGGACGAACGAGTGGAACGAGACAACCTCCACCGAAAGCTTGTGGCCATAGCAAGAAGTCTAAAGAAGCAGAAACAACGGCTTAAAG
Organism: Triticum aestivum; assembly: GCF_018294505.1. NCBI lineage: Eukaryota > Viridiplantae > Streptophyta > Magnoliopsida > Poales > Poaceae > Triticum > Triticum aestivum. The sequence continues at coordinate 385,457,933 of NC_057795.1, read as the reverse complement.
CCGCACAGGAAAAGATTAGTCACAGATGGAATAAAGTGCTAGACACTGAAGAAGGATATGGCGACGATCGCCATACAAAAAGCTATCCAAAACACAAGCTACTGCCAGAATTCGACGACGAGGCTGTTCCACCAAAGAATAACATGACCAGGAGACCAAACGTACCGCTTCACAACCACAACAGAGCGGCTACTGACACCGCGCATGATCTACGTGAGCATCTGGATAAGAAAGCTGGTGCAGCCAGGTCCATCTATGGATCTAAAGGACACACCCCGGCGAGGGACTATGGTCACCCAAATGCTCATACAAGCCAAATACCAGTTCGGAATAAGCATCGGACACAACAACAGCCGACTACATGCCACAACGCGCCCAGATACCGAGGGGCTGCTCACCCCCTATGCTTCACCGAAGAAGTACTAGACCATGAATTCCCACAAGGCTTTAAACCTGTGAACATAGAGGCATACGACGGAACGACAGACCCAGGGGTCTGGATGGAGGATTTTATCCTGCATATTCACATGGCTCGTGGGGATGACCTCCACGCCATCAAATACCTTCCCCTCAAGTTGAAGGGACCAGCTCGACATTGATTGAAAAGCCTCCCCGAAAATTCAATCGGGAGTTGGGAGGAACTCGAGGATGCTTTCAGGGCCAACTTTCAAGGGACTTATGTCCGGCCTCCGGATGCAGACGATCTAAGTCACATAATCCAACGACCCGGAGAGTCCGCCCGCAAGCTTTGGAACAGATTCCTCACTAAAAAGAATCAAATAGTCGATTGTTCAGACGGTGAAGCCTTAGCAGCATTCAAACACAGCATCCGCGATGAGTGGCTCGCCCGACACGTCGGCCAAGAAAAGCCAATGACAATGGCAGCCTTAACAGGCGTTATGACCCGCTTTTGAGTGGGTGAAGATAACTGGCTAGCCCGTAAAGGCACCAGCGATCCCAACACATCCGAAATAAGGGATGGCAACGGGAAGCCACAGCGTAATAAACACAAATGCCAAAACAAGAAAGAGAGCCCGAATAACACAACAGTCAATGCCGGATTCAGGGGCTCTCGACCTGATCAGCAAAAGAAGGCATTTAAAGGCAGTAAAGAGGGACCGTCTGGTCTGAACAGAGTCCTGGATAGACTATGCCAAATTCATGGCACCCCGGAGAAACCTGCGAACCACACACATAGAGAATGCTGGGTCTTCAAGCAGGCTGGCAAATTAAATGCCAAACACAAGGGGAGGGAAACACTAAGTGAAGACGAGGACAAACCTCGCCAGCCGAACACTGGGGGATAGAAAAAATTCCCGCCAGAGGTTAAAACAGTAAACATGATCCACACGACTCACACATTCACGAGAAGGCACGTACGCACGCTCAAAGACACGCACAATGTAGAGCCCATCGTACCCACATCTAACTTCTGGATGTCTTGTCCGATCACTTTCGATCACATGGACGGCTGAACTAGTATTCGACGCGGAGGATCAGAGGCCTTGGTGCTAGACCCAATAATCAACGGATACCATCTCACCTGCGTCCTCATGGACGGCGGTAGTAGTCTCAATTTAATATACGAGGACACTGTCCGCAGAATGGGCATAAACCCATCCAGAATTAGCCAAAGCAACACCACCTTTGAAGGGGTGATGCCAGGTGTTGAAGCCCACAGCAGGGGCTCCGTCGTGCTGGAAGTAACATTTTTTTGGCTCCCCAGGTAACTCCAGAAGTGAAGAACTACTCTTCACCATCACACCCTTCCAAAGCGGCTATCACGCATTGCTTGGAAGAGCGACCTTCGCCCGCTTCAATGCATTGTCGCACTATGGCTACCTTACACTCAATATGCCCGGTCCACGTGGCGTCATCACCGTTAGCGGAATCACAGAGCGCTCTTCATGCGCAGAGGAACACGTGACGGCCCTCGCGGCCGGACTGTAAGCGGCCTCTAATAGCAAAAACATGACTGGTCATTACGACCACAGACACGGTTAGACGAGTCCGGTAGCCCGAATAAAACTGGACCAGGGCACCGTATATGTACTCCCATAACGGATACCAGGGGCTATAAATATTTAATGAAGCCCCGCATCTGGCTCAACCTTACTGGCATGCCAATATGTTACACTTTTATTACTAATCGCATACTTACGTTGTTCTCTCCTACGAGTTTTTCCATAGACAACGTTCGCGCGATACCCTTCCAGGATACAGCACAACAGAGACAAAGGCACAGACATGCAGCAGGGCCCCGCTCAACAGGTTTCTTTTTAGATTAAGCCCCTGTGTAAACCTTTTCTACTGCCTCTTGTTATTTAACCATCCCATGGGTTCCATACCCTCAGAGGATACTGCCATTATTGGCATTTCGCCACGACAGATTAACTCGCACGTACCTGGAACTTTAGGGTTTATAACAGGCTTTCGTCAGCCTGTTTTCTTTTACAAAGACCGAATACCTTCAGGAGTGTTCGGCGTCACGAGTTTGGCCTTATATGCATCAGCTTCGAATCATGTCTTTGGTCAAATGTCGGGTTTGCCCGGCTCCTGGGTTTGCTGCCTTATGTTCCGTTATTATCGGCTAAGGTGGCCAAAGGAGAACTACTGCGATTGTGCCCTGGTTATTCCGGATGAACACCTCAGTAGAGAAAGCCAAAAACTAACTGTCATGATACAACGAGAGACTGTTCAACCACTCGAAGACTCACTGGAATCTTTAAGGATTCCTCCGCATTAACGAAGGGCCGTTTCCCGGCCATGTACATACACGCCCGTATTCGGATGCACGTGAATGTACCAGGGGCTACATAGTAGCCCCACCGTTAGACCCCCATGGCTAAGCGAAAGTGTTACAGCTATATAGTCCAGTCGCCTAGTTCGACGTGCGATCACCTCCTTAATGGACCAAGACGTTGGATCAAGTGTGATAAAGAATATTTCTCGCGAACACCCCCGCATTGTATGCGTGGGGGTTGAAGCCAACAACTGCTAACTTTCAGACTATTCATATCTACATACAAACGGCCGCAAAGGGGACACAATCATACTTCCGGGCAAAAAGCATAAATATAGCCTCATAATCAAAATAAACATTGTTTTTTACAAAGATCCGACTTATCACTCGAACAAGACATTCTTCGAGCACTCCGCCTCTATTAGGCGGGCACCTTTGTGACCTGCTCCAAGTAGTGCTCGGCTGGATATTGGCCTCCCACCGGATCCTGGGTCGCTATGATGGTGGCCTCCATATTCGTCCAATAGGCTTTAACGCGGGCAAGAGCCATCCACGCACCCTCTATGCACGCCGACCTCCTCATGGCGTCAATCCGAGACACAGCCTCAAGGAATTGCTGCACTAAACCAAAGTAGTTGTCCGGCTCAGGCCCCTTTGGCCAAAGATGGTCTATTACAGACCGCATTGCAAGCCCGCACAGCCTGTGGAGCTCCGCCACAGCAGCCACCTTCTCATTTAGCGGTATCGGGCGAGTGGGAACATTGAACTGCGACCAGAAAAGCTTCTCCACTTCTTTATCACCTTGACCCTCGAAGAACTTGACAGTGTCAACTGTACTATTCGCCAAGTCCGCATATGCGTCTGCAGGACTCCAGCACCCAGCCAGGGGAGCATACTTCGGGTCCAGAAACCTCGTCCGTAGTAAGTAGGAGCCCCCAGCCACGATTTTGTCGGCCTGTTGGAGCTCCTCCCGCATACCCCAGATCTCGGTCCGCATCTCTTTGGCGGCATTAAGGGACTTGTCTAGCTCGGCTGCACTAGCCTTATTCTCCTTTTCGAGGAGTACATACCGGTCGGCAGCATTTTTCAACTCCCCAGCCATTTCGGCTATCTTTTCCTCGCTTCGGCGATGAGCAGCCTGTTCGGCTCTCAATTCTTCGGCCGCCTTTAGGGCAGCCGCATTGCTAGCCCGAGCTTGTTCCTTGGCCTGAGCAAGTTCCGCCCTCAGGGCCTCCACGGCAGCAGCACCATCTGAAGTGCAAACACATTGCATTAATATTATACCCCTCTCGCATTTTCCTATGCATCATAATAAGGGAAGTAGAGCACATACCCTGTGACTCTTCCAGCCGTTTGTTTACCAGCGTGATATCGGCATCAATATATCCGATCTGCCTCCTTAGTCCGACAACTTCAATAGACTGGTCGGCTGCCGGATCCTTATATACCTGTGCACATGTAAGGCGCAACCATTACTATATGATCCCCCGTTTGCCGCCTATGGCGGACAACCAGAGTCTCAGGGGCTACTATCCATAGGGAGCACACCTAGTGCGTGCTTCACAACCAAAAAATAGTGTATTTTTTACTACATACCTCAAAGCCTTTGAGCAGGCTTGTAAATGCCTCATTCAAACCACTGGTAGCGGATAAATCTTTGTGAGCACCGTGCTCATTAAAGAGCGATGCTCCTCCGAGAGCGCGGCTCGCTCTAGAAGGCCTGTCAGTACGTCCAACCAGACATCAAACTGCGCCGGACCCTTCTCATCGCCCCCCTTGGGAGCCAAACGCTCCGGGCTCAGGGCGACTGACGTGTTAGCTTCTGGCTTCGGCAGATCCGGACTCCTCCATGACGAAACCTCAGTGTCGCCCGCTTCATGAGGCGGAGAGGTGGCGGGGTCTCACTCTCCATCATCTCCGGAGGAAGATCCCCCGAAGACGAACTCTGTTGAGAAGAGCTGCTCGCCGGACTGCAAAAGACAAAGTCCCGGTTATGAATCTCGGAGAAACATCCTACCTTTGAATTAACGATCAACTTGCAGCTCGATGGAGGGCTGGCCCGTTGGTGGGCACGACGCGGTGAGGGTGCCCATCGCGGCAGAGCCCCCTGGTGATACCTTCTTCCCTTGTTTGGGCATCTCTGCCTCCAAGTCTTCGGAGGCGGCCCTCTTCCTCCCATGCGGGGAGGAGGCTTCAACCTCCCCTTCCCGACTATCCTCCGTAGGAGAGGTAGCGATTCCCCCGGTATGGATGTGTAGTGTGTGAATTTCGGCTTCACCGCCCTTTCCTTCGCCTTTCCCTGAGGAGATTTTGCTGAGCGCCCAGCCAAGCATCTTGGCAACGGTTGGACCAGGCGAACCTTCAGGAAGTGGCGTCGGACACCTGATTCTCTCCGCCTTGTTGAGCCATTCCTGGCCACGGAAGGATTTTCAGAATAATAGTAATGATAAATATAAATGGAGTGTCCAGCTTTAAGGTTACTTACTTGGGCATCTAGGCGATTGCAGCTTAGGCTCGCATCCTCGGTGGTGTCCGGACACTTTACTTGTAGTCCGAAGAATAATTTACACATCCCTTCGAGCTTCAGGCCGAAGAAGTGCTTAATAGTCCACGGACCCTCCGGATTAAACTCCCACATCCGGAGAGGCCGACGTTTGCACGGCAACATCCGTCGGATTAGCATCACTTGAATTATGCTGACAAGATTTATGTCCCCCTCAATAAGCTCCCGGATGCGGTTCTGCAGTTCTGGTACATCACCAGCGGGCCCCCAATTCCGTCCTACATAGGTCCAAGACGCCAACTATGACGGAGGGCCCGAGCAGAACTCGGGGGCGGCTACCCACTTTGTGCCTCTAGGAGCTGTAACATAAAACCACCTCCGTTGCCATACATCAGATACTTCTGGGAAAGAACCCTCTAGCCATGGGGCATCAGCGTTCCTGCTTATTATGGCACCTCCGCACTCTGCATGTCGCCCCTCGATCATCTTCAACTTCACATTGAAGGTCTTGAGCCATAAGCCGAAGTATGGGTTGACGTGGAGAAAAGCCTCGCACACAATAATGAACGACGAGATATGGAGGATAGCGTCTGGAGCTAGATCATGAAAATCTAACCCATAGTAGAACATGAGCCCCCTCACAAAAGGGTCGAGGGTGAGGCCCAGGCCTCGGAGGAAGTGTGGGACGAACACAACGCTCTCATTGGGCTCCGGCGTAGGGATAACTTGCCCTGGAGCAGGAAGCATGTGCTGAATGTCAGCGGTCAGGTATCCGACCTCCCTAAGCTTCATAACGTCCTCCTCTTGGATCGAGGAGGCCACCCACCGGCCTTTTGCGTCGGATCCGGACATGTTGGAGGATCTGGGGTGTTGGAGCTTTGGTCTTGGGTGTTAGAACTCGACGTGCGAGAAGGAGCAAGGGAGGTGGAAAAAAGGTGTAGGCCTTGACCCCTTTATAAAAATGATGAATATCAAGAGTCCTCAGCATGACCGCTTGAGACTTATCTAAAATACACGGAGTCATACCAACGGTCGCCGTGGGGTCACACACGCCCATATTGATGAAAGATCCCGTAATAAGAGGAACACGATCTCTGCTTTGACAGGACGTGCCGATAAAACTGCCTCGCAACGCGAGTCGAGGTGGGGCAGGAAACGCCGGTTCATGTTGGACCAGGCCATGATGCAAGAGCATGACATACGAAGATTTCCAGCAGAACGGATTTATGCTATGTTCCCTACAATGGTGTGTGAAAATCATCTTGCGGAATCGGACACTATTCATCGTATCAGATCCAGACATGGTCTACGTGTTCGATAATTACCTTGGAGTATTCGGAGAAAGAACCCACCTTGCAATGTCGAAGACAACACAGCGCACCGGACTCACTGTCATTGAAGCCTGGTTCAGGGGCTACTGAGGGAGTCCTGGATTAGGGGGTATCCGGACAACCGGACTATATACATCGTCCGGACTATTGAAGCATGAAGATACAACACTCAAGGCTCCGGCCCGTGTCTGGATGGGACTCTCCTTTGCGTGGAAGAGAAGCTTGGCGATCCGGATATTATATTTCCTTCCTTGTAATCGACTCCATGTAAACCCTAGCCCTCTCCGATGTCTATACAAACCGGAGAGGATGGTCCTTAGAAGGCTGATCACAATTACAATCATACCATCATAGGCTAGCTCTTAGGGTTTAGCCTCTACGATCTTGTGGTAGATCTACTCTTGTACTACTCATATTTTCAATATTAATCAAGCAGGAAGTAGGGTTTTACCTCCATCGAGAGGGCCCGAACCTGGGTAAACATTGTGTCCCTTGCTTCCTGTTACCATCAGCCTAAGACGCACTGATCGGGACCCCCTACCCGAGATCCGTCGGTTTTGACACCGACAGTCCTATTCAACCACCCCTCCACGGGCACCCCTCCACCGTCTACTGTTCATCCAGCCCTCCACACCACAGGGTCCTGTTCATCCAGAGGCTACGCCACTGCTCACTGTTCATCCAACCCCCCCCCCCCCCCGCTCACTGTTCATCCAATCGATCAGCTTCAGTTAGCAGCAGTAGTGAAGGAATCGCTCGATCGGGTTCAGTTAACAGCCATCGATCGATCGCTCGGGTTCAGTAACACGTAGCCTGCAGTGCAATCGCTCGGGTTCAGTTAAAGCCCAACGCCTCGCTCGGGTTCAGTTAGAGCCAATGCCTCGCACACACGCGCGTACGTGTACGAGAGAAACGCGCATCGCTCGGCCCCCGACCACCCACCGTAACCGAGAACTCCCCAAAATTTTCCTCGCCCTTGCTTCTACCATGGTTTTTTTCGTCATGGACGGCCCAAAGAATGTCATGCAGTTGCGTCTCCGGCCCGCCCAGGACAAAAAGCCCATTTTCTGTCATGATTTGTTGTCATAGAAGTAGGACCCACCACTTCTATGATGATACCGGGTTTTGTCACAATTATCGTCATAGAAGTGTCATATGTATGACAGAAAAAAATCGTTCAACCTAAAATGTCACGGATGTGTCTTTTTTTTGTAGTGCATAGGTTCTATAAAGTATGACATACAGTGTACCAAACCTATTGTGTACCTTGCCACGAGTTTGGCAAGGGGTACAATAGTGATCCAGGAGTAGATCACTGGACAACAGTCAAAATTATCCTTAGTTACCTAAGAGGACTAAGGAGATATTTCTCGGTTATGGAGGTAATAAAGAATTCATCATAAAGGGTTATGTCGATGCAAGATTTAACGCCGATTCGGATGACTCCGAGTCTCAATCTGGATACATATTGAAAGTGGGGGCAATTAGCTAGATTAGCTCCATACAGAGCTTTGTAGACATAGAAATTTGCAAAATACATACGGACCTGAATGTGTCAGACCCATTGACTAAACTTCTCTCACAAGCAAAACATGATCACACCTTAGTACTCTTTGGGTGTTAATCACATGGCGATGTGAACTCGATTATTGACTCTAGTAAACTCTTTGGGTGTTGGTCACATGGCGATGTGAACTATGGGTGTTAAATCACATGGTGATGCAAACTAGATTATTGACTCTAGTGCAAGTGGGAGACTGATGGAAATATGCCCAAGAGGCAACAATTAAATGGTTATTATTATATTTCCTTAATCATGATAAAGGTTTATTATTCACGCTAGAATTGTATTGAACAGAAACTTAAATACATGTGTGAATACATAAACAAATACCGTGGTCCTAGTAAGCCTCTACTAAACTAGCTCATTGATCAAAGATGGTTAAGGTTTCCTAACCATAGACATGTGTTGTCATTTGATAACGGGATCACATCACTAGGAGAATGATGTGATGGACAAGATCCATCCGTTAGCTTAGCATATTGATCATTCAGTTCATTGCTATTGCTTTCTTCATGCCAAATACATATTCCTTCGACTATGAGATTATGCAACTCCCGGATACCGGAGGAATACCTTGTGTGTTATCAAACGTCACAATGTAACTGTGTGCTCTATAGGTATCTCTGAAGGTGTTTGTTGAGTTGGCATAGATCAAGATTAGGATTTGTCACTCTAAGTATTAGAGAGGTATCTGTGGGCCCTCTCGGTAATACACATCATAAGCTTGCAAGCAAACGACTAAGGAGTTAGTTATGAGATGATGTATTACGGAACGAGTAAAGAGACTTGCCGGTAAGGAGATTGAACTAGGCATGAAGATACCGACGATCAAATCTTGGGCAAGTAATATACCGGCAGACAAAGGGAATTACATATGTTGTCATAACGGTTCGACCAATAAAGATCTTCGTAGAATATGTAGGAGACAATATATATGGGCATCCAGGTTCCGCTATTGTCAATAGACCGGAGAGGTGTCTCGATCATGTCTACATAGTTCTCGAACCCGTAGAGTCCGTACGCTTAACATTCGTTGACAATATAGTGTTATATGAGTTATATGTTTTGGTGACTGAATGTTGTTCGGAGAACCGGATGAGATAATGGGCATGACGAGGAGTCTCTAAATGGTCTAGAGGTAAACATTGATATATAGGACGATGGTATTTGGAGACCGGAAGTGTTTCGGAGTGTACTGGCTAGTCATCGGAGTACCGGAAGGGGTACCGGACACCCCCGGGAGGATAGTGGGCCTATTTTGCCACAAGAGGAGAGAATGTCAGCCCACAAGGGGATGGCACACCCCCTATGGCAGCCACCCAAGTGGGGGAAAGGAAAGGGGGGATTCGGCCTCCCCCTTCCTTCCCTCTTCCCCCTTTCCTCCCCCCTCCGACAAATATGGCAGGGGCATGCGGCCAAGGGCAGGAGACCAAGTAGGATCCGGGACTACTTGGGGAACCCTTGGCCTTTCCCCTATCCCTCCCACCTACATATATGTGGGAAGGGAGCCTAGCACAACCATGACAATTGCTTAGCCGTGTGCCCCCTCCACCATTTACACCCCCGGTTATATTTTCGTAGTGCTTAGGCAAAGCCCTGCGGAGATAGCTTGACCGTCACCGTCACCACACCGTCGTGCTACCAGAACTCATCCACTACTTCACCGTCTTGCTGGATCAAGAAGGCAGAGGACGTCACTGATACGTCTCCAACGTATCTATAATTTTTTATTGTTCCATGGTATTATATTATCTGTTTTGGATGTTTTATATGTATTAATATGCTATTTTATATTATTTTTGGGACTAACCTATTAACCTAGAGCCTACTGTCAGTTCCTGTTTTTCCCTGTTTTTGAGTTTCGCAGAAAAGGAATACCAAACGGAATAAAACCTTCACGATGATTTTTCTTGGACCAGGAAACTTCGAGATGAAGTCGGAGGATCCACGAGGCGGCCACAAGGACGGAGGGCGCGCCTATGGGGGTACAGCGTGCCCCCACCCTTGTGGGCCCGTCATGCACCACTTGACCTAATTCTTTCGCGTATATATTCCCATATATCCCCAAACCACCAAAGGCACCCACGAAAACAATTTTCCATTGCCGCAACCTTTTGTACCCGTGAGAACCTATCTAGGGACCTTTTTCGTCACCCTGTCAGAGGGGGATTCGATCATGGAGGGCTTCTACATCAACTCTATTGCCCTTCCGATGAAGCATGAGTAGTTTACCACAGACGTATGGGTCCATCGCTAGTAGCTAGCTGGCTTCTTCTCTCTCTTTGATTCTCAATACCATGTTATCCTCGATGTTCTTGGAGATCCATTTGATGTAATACTTTTTTGCGGTGTGTTTTCTGAGATCCGATGAGTTGTGGATGATCAACTTATCTATGAATATTATTTGAATCTTCTCTGAATTCTTATATGCATGATTTGATATCTTCGTAATTCTCTTTGAACTATCGGTTTGGTTTGGCCAACTAGATTGGTTTTTCTTGCAATGGGAGAAGTGCTTAGCTTTGGGTTCCATCTTGCGGTGTCCTTTCCCAATGACAGTAGGGGCAGCAAGGCACGTATTGTATTGTTGCCATCGAGGATAAAAAGACGGGTTTTTCATCATATTGCTTGAATTAATTCCTCTACATCATGTCATCTTACTTAATGCGTTACTCTGTTCTTTATGAACTTAATACTCTAGATGCATGCTGGATAGTGGTCGATGTGTGGAGTAATAGTAGTACATGCAGAATCGTTTCGGTCTACTTGAGACAGATGTGATGCCTATATTCATGATCATTGCCTTAGATATCTTCATAAATTTGTGCTTTTCTATTAATTGCTCGACAGTAATTTGTTCACCCACCATATTATTTGCTATCTTGAGAGAAACCTCTAGTGAAACCTATGGCCCCCGGGTCTATTTTCCATCATATAAGTTTCTGATCTACAATATTAGTTTCCGATCTACTATTTTTGAAATCTTTTACTTTCTGATCTATAAACCAAAAATACAAAAAATATTTACTTTATCATTTATCCATCTCTATTAGATCTCACTTTTGCAGGTAACCGTGAAGGGATTGACAACCCCTTTATCGCATTGGGTGCAAGTTGTTTGATTATTTATGCAGGTATTCGGTGATTTGTGTGTTGTCTCCTACTGGATTGATACCATGGTTCTCAAACTGAGGGAAATACTTATCTCTACTTTGCTGCATCACCCTTTCCTCTTCAAGGGAAAAACCAACGCAAGCTCAAGAAGTAGCAGGAAGAATTTCATCATAACTTTGCGCTTTTCTATCAATTGCTCGGCAACAGTTTGTTCACCCATCGTATTATTTGCTATCTTGAGAGAAGCCTCTAGTGAAACCTATGGCCCCGAGTCTATTTTCCATGATATAAGTTTCTGATCTACAAAATTAGTTTCCGATCTACTCTTTTTGAAATCTTTTACTTTCCGATCTATAAACCAAAAATACCAAAAATATTTACTTTAAAATTTATCTATCTCTATCAGATCTCACTTTTGCAAGTAACCTAAAGGGATTGACAACAGCTTTACCGCGTTGGGTGCAAGTTTTTGATTGTTTGTGTAGGTATTCGGTGATTTGTGTGTTGTCTCCTACATGATTGATACATTGGTTCTCAAACTGCGGGAAACACTTATCTCTACCTTGCTGCATCACCCTTTCCTCTTCAAGGGAAAACCAACGCAAGCTCAAGAAGTAGCATGAAGAATTTCTGGCGCCGTTGCTGGGGAGATCTACAACAAGTCAAGACATACCAAGTATCCATCATAAACTCTCATCTTTTGCATTACATTATTCGCCATTCGCCTCTCGTTTTCCTCTCCCCCACTTCTAAAATGATTTTCGAAAAGATTTGCCTTTTCTTCGCCCCTCTTTAGTTCGTCTTCTTTGCTTCCTTTTTGTGTGCACATGTGTTGGATTGCTTGCTTTGTCATGATGGCTTAAGAAAATACCAAATTGTGTGACTTTTCCAACACTAATAATAATTATTTTATTAGTACTCCGATTGGTCCCGCTACTCATGCGGGATCGTGTGAAATTAATGCCGCTTTGCTAAATCTTGTTATGAAAGATCAATTTTTTGGACTTCATAGTGAAGATGTTGCATCCCATCTAAACAATTTCGTTGATTTGTGTGATATGCAAAAGAAAAAAGATGTGGTTAATGATATTTTTAAATTGAAGCTATTTTCATTCTCACTTCGAGATCGTGCTAAAACTTGGTTTTCATCTTTGCCTAAAAATAGTATTAATTCATGGAATAAGTGTAAAGATGCTTTTATTTCCAAGTATTTTCCTCCCGCTAAGGTCATCCCCCTTAGGAACGATATTATGAATTTTAAGCAACTTGATCATGAACATGTTGCACAATCTTGGGAGAGGATGAAATTGATGATACGAAATTGCCCTACTCATGGTTTGAATTTGTGGATGATTATACAAAAAAATTATGCCGGATTGAATTTTGCTTCTAGAAATCTTTTAGATTCGGCCGCGGGAGGCACTTTTATGGAAATCACTTTAGGAGAAGCTACTAAAGTCCTAGATAATATTATGGTTAATTATTCTCAATGGCACACCGAAAGATCTTCCACTAGTAAAAAAGTGCATGCGATTGAAGAGATTAATGTTTTGAGTGGAAAGATGGATGAACTTATGAAATTATTTGCTAGCAAGGGATCTTCTATTGATCCTAATGATATGCCTTTGTCTACTTTGATTGAAAATAATAATGAATCTATGGATGTGAATTTTGTTGGTAGGAATAATTTTGGTAATAATGTGTATAGAGGCAATTTTAGTCCTAGGCCATTTCCTAGTAATTCCTCTAATAATTATGGTAATTCCTACAACAATTCTTATGGAAATTTTAATAATATGCCCTCTGATTTTGAGATTAGTGTTAAAGAATTTATGAGTTTGCAAAAGAATTTCAATGCTTTGATTGAATAAAAATGTCTTAAGATTGATGATTTGGCTAGGAACGTGGATATAATTTCTCTTGATATTGATTCTTTGAAACTTAGAACTACTCCACCCAAGCATGATATTAATGAGTCTCTGAAATCCATGGGAATTTCCATTGATGAGTGCAAAGAAAGAACCGCTAAGATGCGTGCTAAGCGAGATTGGTTTGTAAAAATGTGTTCTTCTAGTTTCCGTGAAAATAATGATGAGATCTTAAAGTGATTGATGTGACTCCTATTGAATCTTTGTTTTCCAATATAAATCTTGATAAATATGGGACTGGACATGAGTCAACTTTAGTTAAAAGGCATCCCAATGATTCGGAGTTTATAGATCTTGATGCAAAAATTGATAAAAGTGGGATTGCAGAGGTCAAATCTTTAAGTAGCAATGAACCCACTCTTTTGGATTTCAAGGAATTTAATTATGATAGTTGTTCTTTAATAGATTGTATTTCCTTGTTGCAATCCATGTTGAATTCTCCTCATGGTTATGATCAAAACAAAGCTTTTACTAAACATATCATTGATGCTATGATGCAATCTTTTGAAGAAAAGCATGAATTGGAAGTTTATATCCCTAGAAAACTTTACGATGAGTGGGAACCTACTATCAAGATTAAGATTAAAAATTATGAGTGCTATGCTTTGTGTCATTTGGGTGCTAGTGTTTCCACGATTCCAAAAACTTTATGTGATGTGTTAGGTTTTCGTGAATTTGATGATTGCTCATTAAATTTGCATCTTGCGGATTCCACTATTAAGAAACCTATGGGAAGGATTAATGATGTTTTTATTGTTGAAAATAGGAATTATTTGCCCGTATATTTCATTGTCCTTGATATAGATTGCAATCCTATGTACATGTCCTATTATTATTGGTAGACCTTTCCTTAGAACGATTGGTGCAATTATTGATATGAAAGAAGCAAACATTAGATTTCAATTTCCATTAAGGAAGGGCATGGAACACTTTCCTAGAAAGAAAATTAAATTGCCTTATGAATCTACTATGAGAGCTACTTATGGATTGCATACCAAAGATGACAATACCTAGATCTATTCATGTTTTATGCCTAGCTAAGGGCGTTAAACAATAACGTTTGTTCGGAGGCAACCCAATTTTATTTTTGTATTTTTTTTCTTCCTGCTTTGCTTTGAATAATTCATCTAGCCTCTGGTTAGATATGGTTTTGTATTTTAATTAGTGTTTGTGCCAAGTAAGACCTTCGGGATAGCTTATGGTGATAGTTGTTTTGATCTTGCTGAGAAACATAAACTTTTGCGCCCAGGAAAATAATTTTCATAATTCAAAGAAGCGTGCTTTTAATCTGATTATTGTTGGGCTGCATTGGTACACAAATTCCCCAGGTTGACCTAATTTTTCAGAATTTTTGGAGTTACAAAAGTATCCGAGAGTTACAGATTGCTATAGATTGTTCTGTTTTTAACAGATTCTGTTTTCTATGCGTGTTGCTTATTTTGATGAATCTATGGGTAGTATTGGGGGGTATGACCCATGAAAAAGTTGGAATACAGTGGATATTACAATAATATAAATCTCTACTTCTAATGGAGCAGTTGGTAGTCCGGTACTGTCTTTTTTCAACCGGTTTTTTTGTACCACCCCCACCACCACTCCTCCACTCTGGTTTTTTATCATCACACACAGAATGCCAGGACCGGTGTACAAAAAACCAAGGAAATCCACGCACATGCTCGCCCCATCAATCCCTCGCTACCCCTAGCGAGTCTCCATGTCTCCAGCCGCCGCCGCACCCCAATCCCCGATCGTCGTGTCTCCTGGCGATGACCCCCTCCTCACTCCCTCTTTGTTCTCATCCTCAAGGCGTCATCGTCGGCTCCCCTCCTCCGTGATTCGGCCATGGCTGCCACTGACGCCCTCCTCTCCATCGCCACCGGCCAGCCCTCACCTCCACGTCACCGTCTCTCAACCTCCATCGATCTCCTGGATGGATCTGTCGATGTTACTAGATCGACGGAGGGGGGCCTCCACCATCGCCGTTCTTCTCCCTCCCCAATCTCCCATTGTTGTGCTCCTCGGATCCGGCCATGGCCAGAACCGACACTGCATTCCCGGCCACCACCGACAACACCAGCGAGGTGGCCACGGTGGTCGATACCGGATCCATGGAGGAGCTCACCCCGACCTTCTCCTCGTTTCCCCCCATGGCTGGGTCTCCTGATCCCTGGAAGTGCTTTGTTACGGGCAACTCTATAGGAAGGCACATCATGTGTGGCAAAAATACTTCACGTATTGTTCTAACTGAGTTCCCCATAAAGTGCATTGCAACTGATAGCTTTGTTCCAGGGAGTGTTGATATGCAGACGACCCTGATGACCGCATCCCCGATCTTAGTTGCTCGGGCGTTCAATTTTTGTGGTCGACTCATCCTCGGTCACTCCATCCTAGCCTGGGCAAATCAATTTTTGTGAACACGTCAAAGTTCTGAATCAGGCGATGTTCAACACCCAAAACCCACGCAATTCCTCCTTCCATTACTCTCATTTTGATTTTGACGTGTTCACTGACTTTGACCCTGACATGCAGGAGTCCGCTGCCTCGCCCTCCCCGGGATGGGGAATTTCGACCTCCTTGGCGAGCATGTACACACGTACTGGAGATCTGGAGCAGAAATAAGGTTAGGCTGACGCGACGATGCAGAAGAACAACAGCCACATGCCTCTGCTACCTGACGACTCACATGTATCAATGGAGTGCCTAGCTAGGCATATATTTTGATTCTTCAGGTTCATGTTCACTATATGTTTTTTTGGAATGCAAAACTTGGTGTGATTTCATACGAGTCAAACAATGATTGGATAAGCTGCTGCAAAATTTAATAGAGACTTTGGTAATACAAATCCCCTTCCACTACCTCTGTTCTTAGTCACTTTGCCCATGATATTTAGGTGATGCAAAATGCAGTTGACCCACCATCTATCTGAAAATATTTATATGTTGTTCTTATTTTGGGATGTTCAAATATGTCCTAAAGATGTTTGAAGAAACGGTTAGCCGGTGGTATCTTTGGCCAGATGATTCAACTGTCCTCTATGATCCGAAACTTCTGTACCGCCCATGCCTCCTTATCTGTCTTCTCCGTGCGCAGCAGCTGGAAGAGAACCTGAGGAAGAGACTAATTGAAAGTCTTTTTTCTCCATTTGTACCACCTGGAAGATAATTTGAGGAAGAGACTAAAAGGAACATAAATGAGTTTTTGATTCTGGTCTAAGAAAATTAGTTCTTGTATGTGTCTCGGTGAGAAAGAGTATGTGAACTTTGGTGAATACTTCTACACTGTCAAACTATTTTTTTTAGTTGGACTGTCAAACCACCTAGAAATGCCGACAGAGATGAAAAATATTTAGCAGGTTTCTGACAGTATTGAGCATGACTTTCTTTTGGTACTACTAAGACAAGCTCTAGAAATTGGCATGCTTTTATGAGAAGGTTATGTTTTCTGGTCTACTTCATTTCATTCAAATGCAGGCTACTAAATATTAATTATTTATATTTCATTGGTGCACATGTGCATGCATTTATATTCAGGTACCAAGATGTATTGAAAAGCTTATACAAGAAGGAATTAAGATATGTGTGTTGATGGTGACAAAAATGGATAGCTATCAATATTGGGTACGTATTTTGTTCTCATGGAAAGGATCTTTTTGGTAGAACTGGTTTCTAGAAGTTGTGGCTAGCGGAAATCCCTTTTGGAGCTCGGGCTCCAGTGAGGCCTCCAAATTCAAATTTGAAATTTCTTCGAAATTCATATTCTTACATTTCCAAAAATTCTAGAAAAAAAATACAGATATACATGAAGGCATAACACACGTGTGTAAATTTTTAGTTCAAAATACATTAAAATGAGGGTTGTGCAAAAAAGACAAATCTGGGGTTGTTTAACACATGATACTATTCATCCTCCCTGGCCATGAATTTGTCTTTTTTGTACAGGTCGAAACTCAAGGTATTTCATCATGAATTTTTACACACATGTGGGTTACATCCTTAGATATATGCATATCTTTTTCAGATTTTTTTGAACCATAAAAATTTGAATTTGAATTTTTCAAAAAAATGGCCTCCAAAACGCCTCTCTCTTGTGGCTAGCTATTTATTTTTCAATTCATCTGCTTATTCAGCTTAGATAATGAATTACGCCGATAATGATCACCCTGGAAGCACCTCACAACATTGCCATGAGAAAAATGAGGCAAAGAATCTGTTTCCGAGGTGAACAAATGATAAAATGCCTTTAATATGAAGCGTGGCCTATGTAATTGTTGCTTTTGGATTACTATATTTACAACGATCACTCATAAATCTTACAAACATGCATCCAAATTTTGAATTATATTCTATGTAAACCTGCATAATTACTTCCTCTTTATTGGCTGATCTCTGCATGAGAGATAGATAGATAGATATTAATGAACTAGCGTAGGGCATAAAAAATAAATCTAAGCATCAAGTTTTGCAAGATGTTTGTTGTTCATAAGGAAAAGAAGAATAGACCTCATGTTGTACATGAACAAACATAGATGCTTATTTCTTTTAGCTTTACCTGAGAAAAAGTTTATTGTTCTTGACCACCATAAAAATGGTAACCGATCTTTGTCTGAATGGCTGCCTATATTTTGACAAATGTTTGCAAACCATGTGGATGGAATTTGTTTCGGCATAGGACATACTACCATGGTGGGTCAGTTTGTATTCTGAGTGATCTGTTGTATGTCCTATGAGGTGACTATGTTTGAAAGTTGGATCTTTCTCTAAATGCTCTGTTGTAAGTATTCTGATTGTGCATTGGGTACATTGTCCAAAATTTCTAGTGCAACCTGGTCTAAATAGAAGTTCAATGGAATGTGTATTTTGTCAGAGGTTTCCAATACATGATTACTGCAAGCTTAAATCTCGGGGTTTCAAAGGCACCTCAAAGAATCACTAAAATGACAGAGTAGGTTGAACTAAATAATTGGGAGAAAGAAAGGCTTGTTGAGGATAAAGGAGTTAAAGACTTATTTGTCACACAAAGTTGGGAAGTGAGAAAATATATGTGCCCCAACTATTGCACACGAGCATTGTCTGGGAAGGAGGGGTGTGTCTTTGTTAGTGGTATGGTCGGGGGCAACGGTGGATCGTCCGAGAAGGCGGCTTGAGCAGGACGACACAAGACATTGGAACCGGATGCAACCAGTGCCAAAAGGTGGGTCATGGGGCTGGAAGGAGGAAGAAGACGATAACGAGCACCGAATTTTAGAAGAGGGGGATGGAATAGAGGATGGTAAAGGGCATCTATAGACCCATGGAGAAGTCGGCTCTAGCAAGGTGACACGTCACATCGACACTGGTCGCGACCAGTGCCGGAGGGTGGATCAGGCTGCAACGATGGATCGAGGGAGAAGGCGGCTCGGGAAGGGTGGCACTCAACATCGACCGTGGCCGGTGTCAGAGGATGGGCCGTGGGGACGAAAGGGGGAATATCATAGTTGCTCTCATAGTATCCGCTAAATAAATTGATAAAAGGTGATATATATCGAAGGACTTCACTCGTGTCACTTAGTCATTAATTGGATTCATTTTTCTGTATTTTGCCCATACTAACTAGAGTAATTTGTCTACTTACTACAGTTTGCAGATTCTTCCACAACTTTATTTCATGTTTCAAGCCCTCTATACCTAATTCTCTAATCATACTTGACCGACATTCCTGACATGGCAATGGTTTTAGGGTTTTATTTCAGCTGATATGGATGGACTACTTGAGATTTGTTTTTGGAAAATATGGGAACTACATTTTCCTACAAGGTAAATAAGATACAATTGTATCATTTTGAAAATTTTCCTTTCATGTTTATTACAGAAATAATACACACATGTTTTCTTCTTCTAAAAAAGGGTCATGTCCAGCAAAAGAGCATAATCCTCCTGTAAATATTGAGGTTCATCTTTCTGAATTTATTTCTCAATACAAACTCAGAGCCTGGCATACAAACCAAAAGCATGCTTATATCAAGATATAGTGCATTCCCAACCTGAAGTGATGTTTTCCAGTTTGATTGGTTTTATTTCTAGCCAAATTACAAATGGACTAGATCTCTCTCAAAGCTGCAATCAGGAGTTCTTCCTGATGGTTAGATTGAATTTTATTTAGGCTATGAGGTCTGATTGTGCTTGCAGATTGGAATTGCTGGAAACCTTAGCTTTCTTGATCTAGCTAACAAAGCAAGCAGTTTATTTAACAACAAGACAATAGCATATCTATACGCACCTTGGGCTCTACATTTTCTATCAGCAAGACAATAGCGTATCTATATGCACCCTGAGTGTTACATTTTCTAGCAGCACATGTACTACTATTACCACTGGAATGACATAAAGTCAGCGAGTTCAAAATTTTCATGTTTAGTTTCGACTGATGTTGGGGTTCTTAATTGAGTATTGGTCCAGTGGAGATCCTTGAGATCCACTCATATTGGCCTGAATAAGGTTGAAATTTGAATCATAAATAAGCTAGGATAATATCATAATCTACATGCCAAACTTTTTTGTGAGGGATTAGTCTTCCAGGTTGTAGGTGGTGATAATTCTTATTTTGTTCTTCGAAAAACATATGGGAAAGGCTAACCATTATTTTAGTTTTCATTATGAGCTAATATGGACGATGTACATAGGTGGACCATAGTTCAAAAGATATCTATTGATGAAGGTTGGTTTGATTCCACTACTCAAGTTCACACATGTACATTGTTCTACATTTTTTGCAGTTTTCAGTGCATGCTTGGAGAAGTGGATAAAATTTTAGAGGAAATAGGTAAAATGAGCAAGAGGCATGAGCAGAAAGGAGAACGCCTCAGGGACGACGCCGCATGTATTGCCTCTGGAGGAGTTGCAGTGGCCGGCCATCGTGTTGGGGAAGCAGAGAGGATTTCGAAACGCTTACAAGGCCTAGAGGAGGATGGTCGTGAGCAGTTTTGTGGGGCACTTGTCAACGTAAGAGTGTAATTGCTCAAGGTACCTAGACCCTTTGCTTTGACCCAACGTTTCTCTAGCTAGATATGCACAGTCAAGACTGCTCCGTGAATCCGGGCGAGTGCTCTTGCCATCCACCCCAAAGAAATAAGATAGCATCCATGTTGTCATTGCTTGTTGTTAGTTTCAATTCCAATTTACTTTATGTGATGTTCCTTCATGCATGAATTGATTCCAGCGAGGACGGGATTGACTTGTTGTTTCGTTCAGTTTGCTAGGGTTACTCTATACAAATTCTTAACATTGTTTCATCATAATTGCATCTATAGCAAATACCTATATCAAAATGATAAATGGCTCCAAGATTATGGTTGTACTATGCCAAATTACCAATTGCTATTACTAGGAGTAAATACTCATGGATCTCTAAAAAACTAATAATGTACTCCCTCTATAAACAAATATAAGCCTGTTCACGAAGGGAGTATCATGCAAACATTTGAGACACCCTAGCGAAGATGCATGGCGACAAAAGTGGCACTCTGAGCACATGGTCGCCACGAGAGCCTCACTGGATTAAAGGGAAAATCTGTTGGAGTTGAAGCATATCATGTAGTAGAGATGGGATAGGTCAGGGTCATAGCAGCGGGTGCAAGCGTAGAGGAGTATGGTGTTTACGTGCTAATTACTTCTACATTGATATTATTGTTTGATGACTTTGAAGGGAGAAGGAAATGGCAAAGAATCCATCAAAATTTATGGTGTGGATGTCGAAGGTTGGGGGATTTTCAGAAGGATGCGCCATTGATGGTAGTTGCGAGCTTGGCAGGAAGCTTGAATCGGGGAGGTAGAGATATTGGATGAAGAGGAGGAGCAGGAAGACAAAGAATAAGAGTGCTTTAAGGGTAGCCCGTAGCAACACGTGGGCATTTTACTAGTAAAGAATGAGTTCACAATAGTACCAAGAGTGGTGATTTATTTTCTTATACTAACAGAGCTTATGAGATTTTTCTGTTGAGTTTTGTGTTGTGAAGTTTTCAAGTTTTTGGTAAGGATTTGATGGGTTATGGAATAAGGAGTGGCAAGAGCCTAATCTTGGGGATGCCCAAGGCATCCCAAGGTATTATTCAAGGACAACCAAGAGCCTAAGCTTAGGGATGCTTCGGAAGGCATCCCCTCTTTCGTCTTCGTCTATCGGTAACTTTACTTGAGGCTATATTTTTATTCACCACATGATATGTGTTTTTTTTGGAGCGTTTTGTATAATTTGAGTCTTTGCTTTTTAGTTTGCCACAATTATCCTTGCTGTACACACCTTTTGAGAGGAACACGTATGAATCGTGATTTATTAGAATACTCTTTGTGCTTCACTTATATCTTTTGAGCTAGGCAATTTTGCTCCAATGCTTCACTTATATCTTTTTAGAGCACTCATGCTTAACTTATATTATTTTGAGAGTCTTTAAATAACACGGTAATTTTCTTTGGTTGTAAAATTAGTCCTAATATGATAGGCATCCAAGAGGGATAGAATAAAAACTTTCATATAAAGTGCATTGAATACTATGAGAAGTTTGATTCCTTATGATTGTTTTGAGATATAAAGATGGTGACATTAGAGTCATGCTAGTGAGTAATTGTGAATTTGAGAAATACTTGTGTTAAATTTTGTAATTCCTATATCATGCACATGTGGTGAACCTTTATGTGATGAAGTCGGAGCATGATTTATTTATTAATTGTCTTCCTTATGAGTGGCGGTTGGGGACGAGTGATGGTCTTTCCCTACCAATCTATCCCCCCTAGGAGCATGCATGTAGTACTTTGTTTCGATAACTAATAGATTTTTGCAATAAGTATATGAGTTTTTTAAGACTAATGTTGAGTCCATGGATTATAAGCACTCTCACCCTTCCACCATTGCTAGCCTCTCTAGTGCCACGCAACTTTCGCCGATACCATTAAACCACCATATACCCTCCTCAAAACAGCCACCATACCTACCTATTATGACATTTCCATAGCTATTCTGAAATATATTGCCATACAACTTTTCACCGTTCCATTTATTATGACACGTGTCATTGTTGTCATATTGCTTTGCATGATCATGTAGTTGACATCATATTTGTGGCAAAGCCATCGTTCATAATTCTTTCATACATGTATTGAGTTGTAAGTAAATAAAAGTGTGATTATCTTCATTATTAGAGCATTGTCCCATGTGAGAAAGGATGATGGAGATTAAGATTCCCCCACAAGTCGGGATGAGACTCCGGACGAAAAATTAAAAAGATAGGCCAAAAAATGTGAGAATGCCTAGATAAAAAATGAGAGAAAAGAGAGAATGGGCAATGTTACTATCCTTTTACCACACTTGTGCTTCAAAGTAGCACCCTGATCTTTATGATAGAGAGTCTCCTATATTATCACTTTCATATACTAGTGGGAATTTTTCATTATAGAATTTGGCTTGTATATTCCAATGATGAGCTTTCTCAAATTGCCCTAGGTCTTTGTGAGAAGGCAAGTTGGATGCACACCCACTTAGTTTCTTTTTGAGCTTTCATACACTTATAGCTCTAGTTCATCCGTTGCATGGCAATCCCTACTCACTCACATTGATATCAATTGATGGACATCTCCATAGCCCATTGATACGCCTAGTTGATGTGAGACTATCTCCTTCTTTTTGTATTCTCCACAACCACCTTCCATTCCACCTATAGTTCTATGTCAATGGCTCACGCTCATGTATTGCGTGAAAATTGAAAAGGTTTGAGAACATCAAAAGTATGAATCAATTGCTTGGCTTGTCATCGGGGTTGTGCATGATTTGAATATTTTGTGTGATGAAGATGGAGCATAGCCAGACTATATGATTTTGTAGGGATAAGCTTTCTTTGGCCATGTTATTTTGAGAAGACATAATTGCCTTTTTAGTATGCTTGAAGTATTATTGTTTTTATGTCAATATTAAACTTTTGTTCTGAATCTTACGGATCTTAACATTGATGCCACAATAAAGAAGATTACATGGATACATATGTTAGGTAGAATTCCACATCAAAAATTCTGTTTTTATCATTTACCTACTCGAGGACGAGCAGGAATTAAGCTTGGGGGTGCTTGATATGTCTCCAACGTATCTATAATTTTTGATTGTTCCACGCTATTATATTATCTGTTTTGGATGTTTTATATGCATTAATATGATATTTAATATTATTTATGGGACTAACCTATTAACCTAGAGCCCAGTGTCAGTTTCGTTTTTTTTCCTATTTTTGAGTTTCGCAGAAAAGCAATACCAAACGGAGTCCTAACGGAATAAAACCTTCGCGATGATTTTTCTTGGACTAGAAGACAACCAAGAGACTTGGAGATGAAGTCGAAGGAGCCACGAGGTGGCCATAAGGACGGAGGACGCGCCCAAGGGGGTAGGGCACGCCCCCACCCTTGTGGGCCCCTCGTGCACCTCCTGACCTCTTCAAGGGAAAAACCAACACGTTGGGTGCAAGTTGTTTGATTGTATGTGCAGGTATTCGGTGATTTGTGCGTTGTCTCCTACTGGATCTATATCTTGGTTCTCAAACTGAGGGAAATACTTATCTCTACTTTGTTGCATCACCCTTTCCTCTTCAAGGGAAAACCAACGCAAGCTCAAGAAGTAGCAGGAAGAATTTTGTCATAACTTTGCGCTTTTCTATCAATTGCTAGGCATCAGTTTGTTCACCCACCGTATTATTTGCTATCTTGAGAGAAGCCTGTAGTGAAACCTATGGCCTCCGGGTCTATTTCCATGATATAAGTTTCCAATCTACAATATTAGTTTCCGATCTACTCTTTTTGAAATATTTTACTTTCCGATCTATAAACCAAAAATACCAAAAATATTTACTTTATCGTTTATCTATCTCTATCAGATCTCACTTTTGCAAGTAACCATGAAGGGATTGACAACCCCTTTATCGCGTTGGGTGCAAGTTGTTTGATTGTTTGTGCAGGTATTCGGTGATTTGTGCGTTGTCTCCTACTGGATTGATACCTTGGTTCAAACTAAGGGAAATACTTATCTCTACTTTGTTGCATCACCATTTTCTCTTCAAGGGAAAAATGAATGCAAGCTCAAGAAGTAGCATCACCGAGCTGAACATGTGCTGAATGCGTACGTGACGTATGTTTGGTACTTGATCGTTTGGAGCGCGAAGAAGTTCGACTACATCAATTGCATTACTAAATGCTTCCGCTTACGGTCTACGAGGGTACATAGACACACTCTCCCTTATCGTTGCTATGCATCTCCATGGATAGATCGTGCATGTGCATATATTTTTGTTTTGTTTTCCATGCAATGTTTCCCAACAGATTTCTCATCAAGAAAGAACACCCACGTAAATCTTGAAAAGTCGTCAACAATGACCAAACCGAACGAGTTACCACACGGACTCTTGTAGGCGTTGGTACCAAAAAGATCCATGTGAAGTAGCTCAAGCGGTCTTCTCGTGGTCAGATGTTCTTAATGGGATGACTTCCTCCAACCTGTTTTCCTGCTTGACAAGCACTACAAAGTTTATCCTTGTCAAATATGACATCTTTAACACCAAGGATATGATCACCTTTAATAAGCTTATCAAGATTTCGCATGCCCACGTGACCTAATCGTCTATGCCATAACCAACCTTTAGAACATTTAGCAATTAAGCAAGTACGAGATTGACCTCTCTTAGTGAAATCAACAATGTATAGGTCACCTCTACGAATACCGGTAATGACCATATTATGATTATCTCTTCGAAACAGTTGGCAATCTACTTTGGTAAATAGGACATTGAAACCAAAATCGGCTAGTCTAGATACGGAAAGGAGATTGTAACCAAGGGATTCAACGAGCATAACATTTCGGATAGAGCTATCATTGGAAATGGATACCTTACCAAGGCCAAGTACCTTACCCTTGGAGTTATCTCCAAAAGTGACATACTTGCATGGACTGTCGTTCTTAGCAAGCTCACAGAACATATCCTTATCTCTAGTCATATGATCAGTACATCCGCTATCGAGAATGCATTCTTTCCCTCCGGCCATGTAACCACGAA
Organism: Triticum aestivum; assembly: GCF_018294505.1. Taxonomy (NCBI): domain Eukaryota; kingdom Viridiplantae; phylum Streptophyta; class Magnoliopsida; order Poales; family Poaceae; genus Triticum; species Triticum aestivum. The sequence continues at coordinate 385,432,694 of NC_057795.1, read as the reverse complement.
GGTTAGCCATAAGACCAAAGTGTCTCATCGACTCCTCAAGGTCAAAGTCACTATCTTCATCTTTATCATCATATCCATGCTCAACATCATCATGTAAATGATCATCACCTAGAGCAAGTGATTCATTAGATTTATGACCATGATAATGTGCATGTTTATGAATTGTAATTGTTTGTGAAATGATTCTACTAATGACTCCAACATTTCCTTTGGCATGCATAAGGTCATGGAGCTCAAACAGACATTCATCAAACTTAGGATCACCAGGGTTCATATTTTGAAAATAAATAGACCTTTGAAGAACCTCATCTAGATTTTTCAAGGAATAATTTGGAAAGTGCTCCTCAAGATATTTCCATATAGTATAAGCACATTCAAAGGTAGGCAAGCATAGAATCAAATTTCTAGGCAACCTTCCAATGATAAGGTCAATAGTTCTAAGATTGCGAACCATGTCAAGATACTCATCAGGGGTAGGATGCAATGGATCAATATGGGGCACATAAGGGCTAGTGATATACTTGTTCAAGTCATATTCATTGAAAATCTCAAGCATCTCATTTTCCAAGAATTATATACTCTACATCTAATACTCCCGATCGCAGACTCATCCATCTTCCTCCAATGGTGATTAAACCAAAGCAATGGAGATCAAAGCTCTAATACCAAATGAAATGATCAAGAAGAGGGGTCTAGGGGGGGGTGATTAGACCCTTCACAAGAAAAGTTCGCAGATTTTAATTTCTTCAAGTTAAGGTTGAGTTCTATCTCAAGTTAAGGCATTCACAATACATTTCAAGCAAGCATGACAAGAGTATATGCAGCGGAAAGAGTAAAGCATGCAAGTTGCAAGAAAGTAAAGGGATGGGATTGGAGTTTGCAAACGCAATGGAGACATGAAGATTTTTGGCGTGGTTCCGATAGGTGGTGCTATCGTATGTCCATGTTGATGGAGACTTCAACCCACGAAGGGTAACGGCTGCGCGAGTCCACGGAGGGCTCCACTCATGAAGGTTCCACCAAGAAGCAACCTTGTCTATCCCACCATGGACATCGCCCACGAAGGGCTTGCCTCACTTGGGTAGATCTTCATGAAGTAGGTGATCTCCTTGCCCTTACAAACTTCTTGGTTCAACTCCAAAATTTACGGAGGCTCCCAAGCGACACCTAACCAATCTAGGAGACACCACTCTCCAAAAGGTAATAGATGGTGTGTTGATGATGAACTGCTTGCTCTTGTGCTTCAAATGATAGTCTCCCCAACACACAACTCTCTCCCACAGATTTGGATATGGTGGAAAGATGATTTGAGTGGAAAGCAACTTGGGGAAGGCTAGAAATCAAGATTCTTATGGTAGGATTGGTATATCTTGATCTCAACACATGAGTAGGTGGTTCTCTCTCGAAAAATATATGGTGGAAGTGTAGTCACATTCTGATGGCTCTCTCACGTATGGAGAAGGGGATGGAGGGGTATATAAAGCCTCCACACAAAATCCAACCGTTACACACATTTGACCCAACTCGGTCAGACCGAATAGATGAACTCGGTGAGACCGATTAGTTCAAAATGTGAACATTAGGAATCTCTGTGGGACTGACTGGAACAACTTGGTGGGACCGATGTGCTAGGGCTTAGGTCAAATATCAACTCAGTGGCACCGATTGCATCAACTCAGTGAGACCGAAATGAAGCAATAAGGCAACAGAGAGAATGTCAAGCCAACTCGATGAGACCGATTGCATAACTCGGTGAAACTGAAATAAATGCAACAAGTCACAGAGCATTGGCAAGGCTATCTCGGTGAGACCGAGATCCGTATCGGTGAGACCGAACTGTTAGGGTTTCTGGCAGTGGCTATGTCATATGAACTCGATGGCGTCGAATAGAAAGAATCGATGGGGCCGAGTTGGAATTTGGGATTTTGACATATTTGCATGAAGAAAGTGGTTGAGGGCTTTGGAGCAATATCAGTAAGCATTTGAGCAAGCAAGCCATTAAGCAACACCTCATCCCCTTTTAATAGTATTGGCTTTCCTATGGACTCAATGTTATCTTGGATCAGTAAAACAAAGATGAAGAGTCTTGAGCTTTCGCCAATGCATGTCCTTGAAACCTTGAAGGGGCTCCACATTCTCTTGTCCTTTCCACGCCATCATTGAACTTGTCTAAAATACACTAGATGAAAGCATTAGTCCAACAAGAGATATGCTGACATTAATTACCAAAATCACCCAGGGAGCACTTGTGCTTTCAAATGGTCATTCAATGTGAAGTTGCGAGGTGGAAAAGTACCACCATCTAGTCTTGCAAACAGATGGGATCTCTGTAAGACATCAATGTCAGTGTGTGATCCATGCAACCTAAAGTAGCATTGCCATATCCAAAGATCTTCGAAGGCAACAATATCAAAAATTATGGTTGGATACTTGCAATGCCCGGCGGATTGGGCATGCCAAGCTACAGGTAAAATTTTCCACTTCCAGTGCATACAATTAACACTCCCTAAAATCGCAGGCTAACCTTTTGCCTAATGCATCGCTAGAAGCATGGCCATGTCCCCGGCATAGGGTGCTCGCAGATACCGTGGTCCATAAACATGCATCATAGTTTCAGCAAGCACTTAGTGTACTTAATGTTTGTATCTTCGGCCATTTGAAGAGGATCATCCATGAATCTGCAGGAGAGCCATATGCAAGCATCCGAAGTGTCACGGCCACCTTCTAAAAAGGGGAAAACCCTAGGAGACTAGCGACATTTCTCTGTCGTTAAAAGAAAGGTTTGATGACATGCATGTTGTGGCCAATTCAACGGAACAACCCTTTGTTCATGTGGGAGCACTATCGAAACACGTAAGGTGGGAAGGTACTACCCAACAAAGTAGTCATACATGAGACGCTCATGGCTGGCGTATCTGTTCCGGTTGAATGTTGCATGACCAACCTGTGATCTCGGACGCTTTCTTTTCCTTCCGGTTGTTGCTATCTATTATGAAAACATCCATATTACTTCATCTTCGTTCTCCATCATTTCACTCTTAGACATGTAGCTCGCATCCTGTGATGAATCATGAAAAAACATTAGCTTCGTCATCGGACCCTTTACACATAATGTCAATTATTTGTCATCTTCGCAATTATATGACCCGCTGAACTACATCTACAAGGAAAGGCTGAGAAAATTTACCTTTGAGGTCACGTGGCTGGATGGCAGAAAGAAGGTCCAGAGCTATAGTCAAGCGTAGGAGGTCCACGAACGGTTCAACAAAGATGACGAGGGCCAAATCGCGGCGGTTCGGGTGGCAGAGGCGGCACCAAACATAAGGCGAAAGAGGGATGTGGGTGGTGGCGGAATGGAGCGTTTATCCTAAAATGTTTGTGGCGTCAATATTTGAATGGATGAAGGGTGCGCTATATCATCTCACCCAACCTCCATATATGAACGCTCGGGGGTTTGATTTGAGGCGTGCTTCGAATATTATGGCGACTAAGGGCTAGACAACGGCTCTGCTAGAGTGGCATTTTTGATCAAATTCTCTATATCGGTGGTTATGGGTTGACACAACGACTCCGCTGATGTTCTCCAAAACCGAAATATGTTGATCACCACAAACTGTGGTTCTTGGTGCCATGCTTTAATCAACTGTTGGATGTCAAGATGTGTTTGGGCCCTTTCGAAGGAAGGTGTGGTGGAACATATGATTGAAACATGAGAAGAAGGATGTGTGAGCAGTGGCTTTTTGGTTTGATGAACGCATTGTCACGTGTGGATTTCACACTAGCTCTAGTGACTTTATGGCCAATTTGAACCGCTCACGGAAAAGCAATACATGAGAACATCTTCCAGCCTCCCATGTCCACGCACATATTTGGAAGGAGTTTCATAACTGATCTAGAGCAGGTCACAAAAAGGTAATGCCGCCAAATGCTAGGATGTGGGAAACTATCTAGAAGCTTACCCAGCTGGTCTCCCATCCTCATGGGTATGTTAAAGTACTCCCTCTGTAAAAAAATATAAGAGAATTTAGATCACCTGATCTAAACGCTCTTATATTTCTTTACAGAGGGAGTAGATGCCAATGATGGCCCCAACAAAAATGGCAAGTGAGGAGTTGGGGCAGTCGTTTGTTGTAATAACAACAGAGCTTACTCGGGGTTTTCTTCGATCACTTTCAATGGTATCACCGAAGTGACAGGTCTGGAAATTTTGGCATGCGGTGAAGCACAAGCACTAGCAAGTAATCTGATGGTGCAATGCATCATTATTTCTTCACGTAGCAGCTTAGTGATAAAGTACGTTCATTCACAAATGGGAGGAGCCAATGTTAAGGTGATCATGGAAGTGAATGCCAAAACAAACAATTTTGAATCCTGTAATTTTATTTTCAGGACTGCACGTAGAAACTTTGAAGCGGACAGTTTAGTGAAGTTATCTTTACATCTCGATTTTGGCAGGCATGTGTGGCTTGATGTCCCACACGATCTTGTAACAATTCCTCGGACCATTGCTCTCTGATAAAGTGGGACGGGGTTGTCTTAAAAAATAAATCTAATACAGTAGAAGTCTGGCCCCATGACTTGACGATCATCTTTTGTTGCACGAAACGCTCGCAGATGTATGGACGGCCCACCCATTTGAAAACTGACCTTGGGGTGATACATGTGCGGCGCTGCGATCCATGTGCCAGCTGCTTCATCGGGTGTGGAAGGAGTGGATGATCCAGCTTCTCTGGAAGCGATGACGTGCAGGGAGGCAATGTGTTTGGCAGAGGATCTTCTTATCAACAACTATACATAGTTGCCTCGGATTGCAAGCAAGTTGTCTTGGATATAAATTCTGGTAGTAGAGGGCAGTACGGTGCCATTGTGTTCAAGATCAACCTTCGAGCTACCCTTTTTCAATGTACTTTTTCTTTCGAGTGTCGTGCTGTGAATTATGAAGCACATAGTCTAGCCTGATTCTCTTTTAAAAGGGATTCGGGGCGCCGTCTATGGCTTGGCAAACCCCATGACCTATCTTGTATCCCACTCTATGTGGATTTTGAGTAATAAAGCTGGCTTAATCCTCAAAAAAAAAGCTGCTTCATCGGTTAGAGAAACCGCAGCAGAGGTCAACCGCGCATTGCAGTTGTTAATCTGAACGAATCCCTCGAGCTCCATGTGTCATGATTTCATCTTCTTCCTCCCCTTCTTCATGTGCAAGTTGCACGACCTTTTACGCAAGTCTTCATGCTACATTGTCAACCTTGCTAGCCGTCGTTACGGAGAATGTTATCCGTTAAGTGCTAACGGAATAAGGAGTTGTGGAACAGTGCTAGTAGTAGATTTCATGTGATCTTGTTGTTTGCCTCATTTTCCACGCCCTCGATGCTTCTCTGGATACCGGGATGGTGCCATTTTGTTCCATTTTCCGCGAGTCGGGATGGAGTTCAGCATAATTCAAGGTTGTCTTATACTCCCAAGCTCACGTTGACATCATGTGTCAGGTCGGCCGGTTTTTAGACTTAATTACGTGTGCCTCCAAAGTTATGGTTACTCGATGTTTAGTCCTAAAGCTTAGTAGATGGTCGCCTGCTATCTGCTCCTTGATTAGCATGCATGCTCAATGCTATTTGTTTCTTCATCCAATCGAGATTTATTCATGGCGCGTTATCGATGGATGCAGGAGAAAGAAAATTTCGTCATCTCCAAGAATTTTGATGTAATTCATTTTTTCTTGAAGGATGCATTTGTAAAGACATGTGGTACTTAATATTAGACCGGCACACACACATGATATCCCCAACCCTAGCCCCCGCGTCGCCCCTCCCGCGGGCGACTCGGGCGGCGCCGTCACCTCCTGCCGCTCGCCCTCCCCCTCCTCCCCTTCCCCGCCGCCGCCGGCCAGAGCCGCCGGGGTAAAGCCCCCCGCGGTGGCTGGCGGCGGGGGCCTTCTCCCCTCCTCGCGTCCATGGCCTGCGGGGGCGGCCAGGCCGGGTGGAGGCGCCGGGGCGCGCAGGTCCTGGCGGCGCGACGGTGACGATCTTGACGGAGGCGGGCCCGATGGCGCGACTGCAAATGGGTCGACATCTTGCTTTGTGGCGGCTACGTGCGGGTCTCCTCGTGACGGCGCCCTTCGCTGGCGGTAGACGGCACGTGCGCGGCATTCGGCGAGGGGTGGGCACGCGGCCACGGTGGCTTCCCATGCGACCGAGGTACGCGGAGAAGAGGCTGCGGCGTGTGCCCTCAGGGAGGATGGATTCCTCGCCCAGATCCGTCGGTGGCATGGCGGCGGAGGTCGCGGTGGCTGGTCGGCGGTGGCGGAACAAGGCCGGTGGCAGCGGCGATGTTCTGTCTGGATCCCGGGGCGGCGGCCCTGGATGGTGGTGGCGGGTGAAGCTCGGGCTTCCCGCGGCGGCATGGGGTGGTGCAGTCCCTGTCCAAGGCGGATCTGTGACGGCGATCTGTTTGCAGATTGGTTCGGATCAGAGACGGTGATGAGCGTGCGGGATCCATCTCGGCGGCTCTCGCGGTTTGGCGAAGTGGGGGCGGGAGCCCTCCTCCCAGGCTCTAGTGGAGGCACATTCTGGCAGTGGCAGGTGCGCCAGGACTCCTACGGTGGCACCGCTGTTGCGGTTGGTCGCCGGATCTATGTGGCTAGATCTGGGCCTTTGAAGGCGGTCGAGACGGTGCACAGATTGTCGGCTGGATTCCTTGGGACGGATCCGGGTGAAAACCTGGTTTTCGGTCGTTGGCCGGAGCCGGTGATGACGATGCCCTTATCATCGTTTCCATCATGAAGGCATCATTGAGGTACAAATCCCAAACCCACCCAATACCTCTGGGGGAAACTCTAGATCAATTGATCGGATGATGGCGGCATTCATGTGTTGTTACCCCCTTGGGGGCGGCCTTCTTAGAGATGCACTCGGGCTCGAGGGACCAGCGGATGGCTTCTTTGGTGGAGCGGTGTTTCATTCTACATATTCATGGCGGCGGCTCTTGGCGGCATGGAGCAGCGGAGGCTTGGCGTCAGATGTGTGGTGATGGACACGCGCAGGAGGTCTACACTGTCTGGCGTCATGGTGGCATCGGCGGCAGCTAGACCGGGCAAGGTTAATGCAGCAATACAGCTCTGAAGATGGATTGGTGGCAAATGGTTGCGGCGGCTTCATACCCGGCAGGCGTCCTGATTGAGGAGCACGTCGGACTGGTGGGTGCCCATACCCGGCAGACGTCCTGGTTGGGACCTCAGTTCTTAGATGTTAGGTCTGGCTGCGATGTGTGTTTGGTATTAGACCCAGGCAATCAGCGTCCCTTCATCAATTGGAGAGATGTAGCGACAGTTGTTGCTTAGACGGTGGTTTTAGTCTTATTGTTGTATGACTTTATAAGGTCTTGTGAGAATAATTAATAAAATGACCATATGCATCGTCCAGATACAGAGACCGGAGGTCCTCCTTTTTTTCTAGAAAAAAAACAACTTAATATTAGACTTTTCTGTTGGAATATTAGGCAAGTTCATGATTAATTCCAGTAAATAATTCATGACTAGAAGAGATACTAGCATGCAATAATCTAGCAAACTAGAAGAACAACAAGACATGCATAACAGCAGCAAGCACGTAACAATAGCTGTAGAAACAGACATGAACAAAGGATGTTGGACGTACTGATCGTTAGCTATTATGGGTGCGACAGTGTTGATGACGATGTTGGCGACGATCGTTGCTGACGGCGATGAATACGACAATGAGTAGCACTGCCCGACTTGGACGGAAGACGACCCGTGATGACGAATTTGAGCAGTCGCGCACAGCGCTTCCCAAGAACCTAATTCGTCCTCTCCCGGTGCAGGATCGCAAAGACGAACGGTTTCGGAGACCTGCTCTCCCACGCGCCGATGCACGCCGGTGTTTGGGATGGAGTAGACTATGATGGCGGCGCAAGTTGTGAGATGAGGCAAAACCCTAGGTGTTTTTCGGTGTGTCTCTGGCCGCAGCCGGTAGCTGTATATATATTAGGACCAGAGGCGGTATTGTGTCGCGACCACAATCCCAAACCGACTCGGTTTCTAATTCGTATACTTACCGGACAAGAAATCAAAAACTTGTCTGCCAAGACATAAAAAATAAAACGGCAAAAGGAAGCTGCGCTCCTGCAAGGAGACGGACCGGATTTCGGCGGACCATTCACGCGCATGTCGCATGTACGCC